>NC_051158.1:50585726-50674316 GCF_013339745.2 Dermacentor silvarum | reverse complement strand
GCATATTAAAAATTGGGCAGATATGGCCATATGTGACATGTAAGTGTCACATATTGATAATATTAATATGGCCCTTACATATCACATGTTGTCCATATTAATATGTCCATATAATATGTCGTTAATATGTCCATATTTTTAATATGAACATATTAAAAATTGGGCAGATATGGCCATATTGACATATAAGGGCCATATATAGCCAGATATGCCCAATATTTATTATGCCCATATATGGGCCCCTTATGTGCTGACTGGAACCTTACCACTTTCATTGAAAATAAAAGTCTACAATCACTGCATTCTACCGGTGCTCACATATGGGGCAGAAACATGGAGGTTAACAAAGCAGCTCGAGAACAAGTTAAGGACCGCACAAAGAGCGATGGAACGAAAAATGTTAGGCCTAACGCTAAGAGACAGGAAGAGAGCGGTGTGGATCAGGGAGAAAAGCCGCATAGCCGATATTCTAGTTGACATTAAGCGGAAAAAAGGGAGCTAGGCAGTCGACGTAATGCGGAAGATGGATAACCAGTGGACCATTAGAGTTACAGAATGGATACCAAGAGAAGGGAAGCGCAGTCGATGACGGCAGAAAATTATAGATGGGTAATGAAGTTATCGAATTTGCAGGCGCAAGTTGGAATCAGCTAGCGCAAGACAGGGGTAATTGGAGATCCTTCGTCCTGCAGTGGACACACATATAGGCTGATGATGATGATGATGATGATGATGATGATGATGATGATGATGATGATGATGATGATCATATGCGATGTATGGCCGTATCTGCAAAAATTTTAGTATGTCCATATATGGCCCTTCTATATGGTCATATTTGGAATCTCACTAAACTCAAATCATGGGTTTTACATGCCAGAACCACAATGTTACGATGAGGCACTCCGTAGTGGGGGACTGAGAATTAATTTCAACTCTCTGAGGTTTTTTTTTTTTTTGTGTGCACCCAATCCACGGTGCACAGGTCATTCTTCGCATTTCGCCCCCATCGAAATGCGGCCGCCGCGGCCGGGATTCGATCCCGCGACCATGGGCTAGCAGAGCAATCTGAAAGCCACTACGACAAAATGGCGGGTAATGACGTATTCTCATTCTGGTGGTGTGTAGCCAATAATGGGCGCGTTCTCAGTGGTGCATACCCGATTTCTCAGGAATGGGGTAACCCAAATAAAGGAAAACTGAGAATATCAAACGCCGTTGAAAAACCCTGCGCCGTCCTATCAAGAAGTCCGGGTGCTTCAGAAATGCGTATGGTCCGACATTATTATGCTGGTTTTATCTCCCAATGTGTTGTTTTATTGTGCAGAACAGAGATTTAAATACTCACAGGTACGGCAGTGTGATATGTTTTCCTAATATATAGACCGGAGAGTGCGTTGATACTCGCATGCCCTATAATTTTGCATGCCCTATAATGCCCTATAAATATAAAATTTAAGGAAATTAATACCGTTGAGTATAGTAAGCTATACATTTCACTCAGAGGTATTAGAAATATAAATTCTGGGGTATTACGTACCAAAACCAGGATCTGATTATGAGGCACGCCTTAGTGGAGGGCTCCGGATTAATATTTGACCACCTGGGGTTCGTTAACGTGCATCCCATGCACGGTGCGGGGGCGTTTTTGCACTTCGTCCCCATCGAAATGTGGCCGGCCGGCGCGGCAGCGATTTGATCCTGCGACCTCGGGCCTACAATAGCGTAACGCAGAATCCTCTAAGTAATCACGACGGGTGATCCAAGAGGTATGGGTGCTTACAGATACATACGACATATTATGCACAGGTATTTGTTTATTGTTTCGTTACGCAGATTCGAGGTATGCGCACTGCTACGACATTGTAGGTCATGGAGTGTGGCTCGTGTGCCGAATCAGGCTATAAAGCTATAAACCGATAACCCACGCCATACCCGGGTAGGGTCGGCAAAGCAAGATTAAAAAAAAAAATGAATGGGAACAGCTTACCTCAGATACAGAACTGTTTTTCTTCTGCTACGACCATGGAGGATGGAAACCCAGGAGAAGCCCCGGCCAGCACGGACGTATTGGAAAAAGTGTGGCGGAAGTCACGTGCTGTTTTTCGCAAAGGAGCACTGAGACGGGTACCCCAAATGTCAACGTTGCCATAGCAACCGCGCTTCTGAAGCTATCGCTGCTGCTCTCGGTCTCTGAAAAGTGAGATAAGATTTTTCCGCCGGGGTCTTTCTCGCAGCACATTTTGTTCGCGAGAAAAGCTGACTTTGGAGTGTGGCGTGTAAGCTTTAAAGTTGTGTTTTGGGTCTGTGAGTGTGAGTGTCGGCCAGCAACAGATACACTCAAGCAATCACGGCACGGATTTCCGTCGTCGTCTTCAACGTGCGACGGAAAAACACAGGAGCATGTCTGCTTCACTAAAGCTGCTACAGATGTTTCGCAGGCTTTGTTTTGACGCGCATCGGCAGCGCACACTTCCGGCGGCTCGTACCAATGCAAGTTCAAAGTTCGCGCCCATCTGCTCCGGCGAGCTGCAGAACCCCTGATTGGAGGCGCAAAGGGAGATGGCACACCAACATGGCTTCACTTCCGGCTTCAAAAACGTGACGTCAGGGCGTCCTCCTCTTTTGTTTCTTTCCTCCATGTCAACGGCCACCGCAATGCCCAGTATCTCGGGAGCCCCAGGGGGCTCTACGACTATTGATTACTGCCACAAACAATATCGCTCGCCACCAATGGCCTCTGAGATCTGGTGGCGTGTGGTGTTTTGCGCGTTCCGTTCTCGGATGCCAATCGTTCACTCCCAGCAGTCACCTCATCTTTTAGTACATCGCTTCGGAGGACGTGTTACATACAGGCCTGCTTTGCGGGCTTAGCTTAGGAAATTGCTCTCGCAGGATCTGCTGCTCAGTAATGTGAGGAGTTCGACATGCGATTGGCCCATTCGCTTTACGGCAAGGGGCGTAGTAAATTAAAGGGTACGGACGTTGAGTGAAATGCGTACCAAGCCACTCTGTTTCGCTGTTCTAATGAATTTTGCAAAATGTTCCTGCGCATTAGGGGATATAAAGTTCCCAGAGCAACGCAGGCGTTTTTTTAATAAGAGCACCTAGCTGAGCAACGCTGCTGGTTTAACCGCTCAATCACGTTGATAACCTCAGAGCCATGCCTGCTTTTGTTCAAGTTTGATGAGAATTTAGGCATTCCTACCTTCGGAGGAATGTTAATTCATATTTACTTACTTCAAGCTGGCTGAAAACGCGCTCAACTTCCGCGTTGAACCACGGCAGCACCAACACTGGTAAACTGAAATTATCGAACTCGCCGAAGAGGCTTCTGTCACCGGTAGCCATTTATTCCTTCACCCTGTTCAAGAAGGAGATTATCTTCCATCATCCAGTCTCGAAACGCTGATTGCTGTAACCATTCTTTCCTGAATCTTTGGATGTATATCACCGGTGCCATTTCACGAGGCAAACTCCCCTAAAATGCGTCTGCGAAAATGGCGACGAGTGAAATTGCTAATAACTGCCGGAAACTGCTAGAGCTATGCTTCGGATGAGGCATGGAGACATGAAGGAAGAAACGCGAAGCGCCCTATTTGTGGATGATGATGATGTTCCCTCCTACTTCCAGAGGGGCATGGATAAGTAACACGTGTGCTCAATCATAAATTATTGTGGAGAAATTTAAGTATCTTGGTCGACCAAAAAAAAAACAAGAAAGCGGACACTTCATAAAGACCGCTAGAAGACTTCGCCGCCTGCAAGTGAACAAATTTTCCCGCTAGCAAGCGCAAGAAACCGCTAAAATTTGCGGGCAAACCGCTAAATTGGCGACACTGCTTCTGAGTGTTGCATGTGAACACAAGGACTCTGTATTCGCGGCACGAGAAACAAAATGGTAATAGCAAAGTATAGCGGTCTCTTGAGCTCCTCCCACGTTGTTCTTACAATAGACCCTTTCGCTGTTTACAAACATAGGCCTTTAACGGCCACTGCTGGCATCGAGCGCGCGTCGATGTACGGCTTCCGATTTTGCTCGCTTAGAGAGAGTGAGAAATAGAAGAGAGGAAAGGCAGGGAGGCTAACCAGACGCACTGTGCGGTTTGCTATCCTGTACTGGGGGAAGGAGGTAAAGGAAGAAAATAGAGAGAGGAGATAGAGAGAGCAAAGTTGCGCGCACATTTGAAGGCTCGCACCAAGTCTACACACATGTCGCCAGACTCTGTCGACTTCAGGTACTTCAACAACGCTTTCGTCGCTTTCTGTGCCATTCACGCGTACGGCCATGGTCCAAGGATCTTAATTTCGGAATATATATTCTAGAGTCCAGTCTCCAATGCTGACCGGAGAGCTTCACACTCGATGTCGTACTGGGGACAGAGACATAAGATGTTCACTGACAAAGCCAAGAAACTGTCCTATCTCGTTCAAGCTTGCAATTTTGCCTTCTCTTATGCTTATAGTTATGTCTCAGCACTGGCACACTGGTTGCCGGAATAGAAAATGTCGACGGCTACACCTTTAACACTTCTGGTATGTCCGCCTTAAGGACTATATTTCTTAAAGCGCACAACGTTTTGCTTGTTGCTTCAGCATGAGTGGTATTGAACATATTTATACTATGGCACCCAGATGATGCGAAGGAAATGTATAGAGAAATAAAAATTGGTTGGCGCTCATACCACAAGAACTACCCATAATGACCAGCAGCTTACCGTTATCTTTGCAAAAAAAGAAAAAAAAAGAAAGGTGCCTAATTATTGCATTGTACCGGTAGCAACCTATGGGTAGAGAAACTTCGAGTTTACCAAGGACTCTTTAGAACAAGCTAAGGACCGCGCAACGAGTTATAGAACAAAAAATGTTAGGTGAAACGTTAAGAGACAGGAAGACAGGAGTGTGGATTAATAGCAAACGGGGGTAAGGGGTATTCTAGTTCACATTAAGAGGAGAAAATGGATATGGGCAGGTCATGCAATGCGTATAGGGTAGATAACCGATGAACCGGCGGACTATTATACTTATCGAATGGGTACCAAGGCAAATGAACCGCAATCGAGGATGGTAGAAAACTAGGTGGGGTGTTGAAATTAGGAAATTAGCAGGCGCAAGTAGGAATCAGCGTCTGCACGGCAGCGGTAATTGGAGGCTTCTAGGAGAGGCCTTCGTCCTGCAGTGGAAATGAAATGGAGTGATTAGGATGATGATGAATAATGATGATGATGGTGATGATTTAAGACGAAGACGGAGACTAGAGTGTTCGTATTCGCGCTGGTTGCGTTGTTCAATGCTACACGTCGTAGCGAAAACTCTGTACGCCGCGTATGTATATGTATAGCGTACAGACGGCCTCCAATGTGATCGCATTGGTTGCCAACAGCAGACGGTGTCACCAGTACACGCTTCGGCGTACGAGAGAGGGCTCGGACAACGGTAATCAATCGAAGGACAAAGCGCCCAGAAACAATATAGTAAACAAACAAATAAACAAAGAACAGCAGCAATAACCTGGGAACGGAACAAAATGTAGGTGCAGGAAGGCGTGGACCTCCTGGCGAAGGCCGCTTCCAGCGCCACCTGGAGCTCATGCCGTATTCATTCGCGCTTCCGTCTGTCGTCCTTGTTCCGCCCACTCGCCTATTCGCGAACGACCGCGTTGGCCGTACTCTCACTGTGCGCAGTGACTCCAAACCTAGCGGTATGAGGGAAGGAGGGGGGGGGGGGGGGGGGGCGTTGATGCAGGGGGCGCTCGAGAAGCCGGCGGCCTAACCGTCATTTATCCAAATGGGAAATACACTTCCCAACGACGCCGTTGCCTCTTTCCCTGCCAGCCGTTTTCCACGTCATTTCGTTCACCTAATTCATTCGTCATTTTCGGTTGCCATTTCTCTTAGTTCTTATTATCTCGGTTCTTCTTTCCCGGCTGCTGCGGCCGCATTTCGTTGGGGTGAAATCGAACGCGCTGGTGTATTTTTCGATTTTGGTCCACCTTAAGAAACCCTTGGTCGTCAGAGCTATTGCCGCTCCTTCCAAGCTACGACAGCAGTGAAGACACTCTAAAGAAGCATATAAAATTTATGATTATTGAATAAATTATGCTTTTAAATGCTTTTAAAAGAACACCCCCTAGGGAACAAATCAGTTGTATTAGTTACATTTGTACAAAATCAAAGAAGGCACTTATCGTGAGAAGAGTCTCGATACGCGAGAAAAATGTGTAAATACGAAAGACAGGCAGTTGCGTCGCCTTGAAGTTACTGCGCTAACTCGCAATACTGCATAGCTCGCAATAACTCGCAAATACGATTTTTTTAATCGGCAAAGGAGGGTGAACTGCGTTGCATTCTAATGAGAAAAAGAGTACGAAGTCATTCGAAGCCAAAGAAAGACATTCGAGCCCATAGACATACCAGTTCAAAGACGAGGTCGCGGGATCGAATCTCGGCCATGGCGGCTGCATTTCGATGGAGGCGAAATGCAAAAACGCCCGTGTGCTTGCGCTGTAGTGCACGTTAAAGAACCCCAGGTGGTCAAAATTATTCCGGAGCCCTCCACTACGGCGTACCTCACAATCAGAACTGATTTTGGCACGTAAAATACCAAAAAAAAGAAGATCAGTTAAAAGAACTTGATTGAGCCCCCACGACCCAAATACGAAAAAAAAGAAGAGAAGAACGTACTTGAATAAATGGTGACGTCACACTTACGTACCGGCGCTGTTGTTCTGGCGCGAAGTTTGAAAATTTGACGTTCATTTTTATTCTCATTTTATGGTGGACCGCTTGCTTCGAAATAAATGAAAGTAGAGTTTTGAGAGAATTAGCCTTGACCGATAAGTCTTGGTGAGATAAGGCTCCGGAAGCTAGTATAGACGCAAAAGGAAAAATGGGTGAGGACGCCGCCCTTCAGGTTTCCGCACAAATTCATCGGGACAGCAGGTATTGCTCTGATTTGTTCTTCTTCAGTTAAATATGTATCGATGAAAAAAGAAAATTTAAGGAAGGCTGTACATTGGATGCTAGAGGAAAAACAGGTTCAACTTTACACGTTGAGACTGCGTTTATATTTTATCACAACTTCGTGTATTTGCCTGATTTATAGGGTTTGGTTCTCGTTTTGAAGCGTATGTTATCGGCGTAAAAAAAGAAGAAACTGAGGAAAAAATAAAAGCTGAGTGCCGTGAAATGTCTTTCCTTCGTGTTTCCTGTACACGAAGCTACACCAAGAACAGCGACATTACATTCTGCTGGCAGCAGAACCGGAAAGAAAGCAGTGGCCAATCACCTAATGGCGTGTACTGTCCACTAGAAGTGGGGGCCGTTCAAGGAGCCATATTTGAAAGAAGGAACGAGAGGAAAAGAAAGTAACGACACGAAGAAGAAGAAAAAAAAGCATAGAGTGAAGGAAGCAGAGTGGAGAAGATCTGAGACCGAAGAAGCAGGTGTAGTAGCGGTTGTAGCACTCGTAGGCTGAAGTAAGCGAGAGGCGAAGGTCTAAAAGCAGGTAAGTGAGAACATGGAAAACAGAGAAGAGATTGAACAACGGCAAAGAAAAAGCAACGAAGAACGGTAACGGAAGTGGAGACCGGCAAAATGGAAAGTAGATGGCCAGGTTAGGGCAGCGAAAGACGAACACACACAGACACGGCGGTAGATCGAGAGTGGCGAACGAGAAAAGAAAGTTCAGTTGAGCCAAGATCCGAAGGGGAAGGAGTGTAAAAGGGGCTATGCTCAGGAAGGGCTACCACGAAGCCTCTCGCGCACACATCTTTTGAATTGAAGCGCGCTGGCGACGTGAAAGCCATTTCAGGTTACCGCTACTTGTCTTGTCTAGGAAGGAAAGAGTCCTCCGTCGGCGGACATGAGAAGTTGAAGAAAAAGAAAATTCAAGTAAAACGCTTCAAAAAAGTAGCATAAATGAAAGCTTCAAAACTTCCTACGTCTTGACAAGAATGCGCATTCCGTCCCTAGACTTGAAGGTGGGCGCGATATTTGACCTCTTCCCCTCTTGTCTAGATACCGGAAACAGCGCTATCATCGTTTTGCTGCGGAATGATGTTGCCGCGAAACAATTCATTCGGGACGCGCTAAAATCGGCCAAATATCTCGCGTCAAGTGCACGTAAACGAAGCTACACTCGGGCTGACTCAACTCGCGGCGACGCTATTTCGACCCGACCCGCTGACGTTTCCATCAATCCGACTTTCTGAAGTGCATGTAAGCAGCTTATGAAGAATTTCAGTGATAAACAAGATCAAAGTAAAAAAAAAATTTTCTTAAACTCGAGACTATCCATTACTAAAAGGTGGGTGCGCTGTTTATACAAGAAAGGCACCGGTCAGGACACGTGTTATTGAGGGCTGCAGTGGGCTTATTAATTTCATTTTGCACACCGCAACGTGATTTTGTGCAGTATAAGGTATGCTAGGGGGGTTGTAGGAACGGGGTTATCACTTACTAAGTAAATTGCTGCCTATAGCGTTAAATTCAGTATCGGTTCAAATCTGTAAAATGTCTTCTCGATTCCCCTATAAAGACCGAAGATGCAAGTTCCATCGAAAATGTGTTAAAACGTTTGCTAGTCCGCTCAAAGAATGCATCCACCTCTGTGTTATGTGTAGCGATAAATTTGATAAAATTGCCCTGGTGACTGTAACGATAACTTGTCATGGTCTCAGATAGAGAGATAGAGTAAGGCAAACATACAAACAGACATGCAGATAAACAATGACGCAGGTAAACAAAGGTATCTAGGTAGATATACAGAAATGATAGACGGATTGACAGAGTCATACGCATATATAGACTGACTGACACAGCTTCTTTGTATCAGACCAGTGACCTATCACGTTGCCATAACGGGATATTTATGTGACCTGCATTTGATTCACGCCACGGGAGGTCAATCACCCATTCCCACCGATCCTCAAATCTCCTCTTACTTGCGTCTGCCTTTTGCTTGGTAATTTCCTCGCGTGACAGTGGGACTGCTTCTAGAAGGCAATGTTTGCTACGTCTTTGTGCTCGCCTCGCCTAATCGGCTCCCAAGGAAACGCCATTTTATCAAAAGTCCACTCATTCGTTTTTGTTGCCATGATTGTACCGTTAACGGCAAATAACATCTAAAATTGTCCAACATTTCACCTGCACGATTTTGTCCTCAACTACTCAGCCTGGTCCATTACCTCGCAAAGCGTATACTGTATATTGCCAGCGCCACAGTGAACCCTACAGCAGCAAGTCCAGCGAAAAAAAAAACCAAAAAAGACTGTGTTGTCGTTCCCCCCTGGTACAGACCGTTCCTCGGTGTCCCAAACGTGTCCGGGGTTTACAAGGCGGCCGTTGTCGTACGCTTTCGCGCTGCGCCGCCGAGCCTTTCTGTTTCATTGAGCGGCGCACAGTGAACCCCATCCTTCGCCAAGTCCTTTCTTGCAGCCGGCTTTGCTTTCACCTCGGGCGACGCGTCGATTGCGACTGCACGCGGTGGTGTACCATTGATCGCTCCGCGCAGCGGGTCTATAGATGCTATTGCTCGCTTGGCGGCAGGAAGCAGCATCGGCAAAAAAATAATGTACGCTCAGGAGAGGCAGGAGGTGCCGTGGACAACAGTACACGCCTGATTGCTTCGCTCTCGGTTGGCTATCGGCCGCACGAGTGGCTGCGTGGGTTGGCCAGCGGTTTCCCCCGCAGGTTAGCGATTGCATGGTGCCAGTCAGCGCTGGTTGCCAAAAAGCGAACGCTTCTGCGCGTCACGAAACTGGCAGATAGGCGACGTCGCAAAGCGCTTGTTCTGCTCATTTTTTTTCTCCGGACAGCCGCCCAAGTCTCGACGTCGCGCGCCCGTGAATGAATGGTGTTCTTGGCGTGTGGGAATATTCTCGTAGCTGGTGCGGCATATCCTCCTAACACCCCTTGTACAAGACTTTGCACGTTGCCTTCTACATTCTTTTGAAGTTCACTCGCAGTGATTACGCAAAATATTCATTCTCGGTATAAAGTACGGTACATGTGTAACTGTAAAGAAGTGGTTTACTCATATTCTTGTCATCCGCTTTGGAGGAATTTGACACGCACTTGATCTAGACCTTTGTGTCGTTCCAGATGGCCTAAAGCAAACTTGAGGTGTTTTTAGAAATCACTGAGATTGAAGCAATTTCATGGAAATCCATCCAGAACGAACGCGCTCGGGAAAGGGCTCGTCGTCTACGTGCCGATTCTAGCGTGAGGGATTCCGAAGCCCAGGCAAGAGCCGCGGACCCCGAGTTGAGGGAGCGCGATGTTAAGGTCAAACGTCAGCGAAGAGCCGCCGACCCCGAGTTGCGGGAGCGCGATGTTGAGGCCAAACGTCAAGAGTCGTTTTGGCCTCCAGGAACCCGACAATGGTGGTGCACGCCTCTGCAACGCTAGCGCCAACTTCCCCAGTGCGACGGCAGCTTTCAACGCGAGTTTATCAACCGAAACTTCGAAGCCAGCTGCAGGGCGTGTGACTGGTTGCGGTTAGAGCACAACCTGGTACTCGTCAGTGCAATTGGTACAGAGGAACACCGAAGAAACGCACGACATCCTCGACAGGGGAGGGGATACTAATTTTTTCAGGTTCATAACATAAGCGTAGATAATAAAAGCCATCTTGAAGAGCGGTTATATCACATAGTTGTGTTCGGGTCTCAGGAGCATATAGAAATAGTATTATATTTTTTGTAAAGTAGAGGCAGCTGCAATTCCTCCCCGAGAGCCGCTGTGGCAAAGACATAGGCAACATTTGCTACATCCTTCTTGTGTGGCCAAAATATTCCGTAGAAAGAACAGTCAACGCAAAAAATTTAAAAAAAGGAGAGGAAACGGGGAAGATTGAAGTGCAAAAAAATATTTGGTCCATGGTTAGCGACTGACCTGTAGCAAAGAAGAACATGTTCCTAAAATACATTTTATTAATGCACGTCAAAAAGTCGAACACATTTAGGAATATGTCCCACTTAATCGAATCTATGGGGAGCGAGAATAGAAGTGTTGTAGCAGTAAAGTCCACGATAAGTGGTGCTGGGCAGTTACGTATTGTGTATATGTATTATGTATAGTGACGCACGTATTCTCTGTGCTGTGGACTGAACTTGACTGAACTGTGTGTTTTGGGTAGAGGACCCCTTGCGGCCAACTTATAGAGACTACGAATTGTATAGAGCACTTGGGTAGTAATGTGGCATTGAAAGAAGTTAGGCGCCGATGGACTCTTTGTTGAGCCATCGTTACCTCTATTACGATTGGAGTAGCCGACGTACTTTCTAATTCACTCTTTTCACGTCAACTGATGTATGAAGCTATATGCACTCACACCAGACGAAGCTAAATTTCTACTAACACTCTAAAGATGTAGTTTAGAACTTGCGCAGCTCGTTTTGTGTGTTATGATTACTCGCATCACATCAGTGTTCATCACATCACTCAAATCGCAAACAGGTATTAGTATATAACCTAACTTATAAGGCGTCACTTGCCCAAAATTGTCCCTTTATCGCAGAATTTATCGTTCGTCGAGTCGGTTGCTATTCTTTTCTTTCTTTTATTTTGTGATTGTGCTTTTTTTTTTACTTCGTGATTGCCTGGGATTGGAAGAACCTTTTATTCTGCTCTCCACATCGCTTCGAGGGCACCACTGCTGAAACTGCACCTATTGAAGTAAACGCTATTCCTTCATATAATGTCCCAAACCTGGGGGCTTTAAGGTATAAATAAATAAATAAATAAATAAATAAATAAATAAATAAATAAATAAATAAATAAATAAATAGAGCAGGGTGTGAGAGATATATAAAATTAGGGAAAAAAGAAAAGCAAGAAAACTAAAGGTCTTTGTCTCGACCCGAAATATTTATTGTCTTTTCCATCTGTGGCGCTGTACATTATCAATTTTTCTAGACGTGTCCTAAACTATTCACAATGCCATTAAGCTGCCTTGAAGGGCTGTGGAGCTGACCTGCCATTATCAACAACCGGGTATTTTTATTTAACCATTACCAATATCAGTATCATTGTACAAAGGGGGACACCCTGCCGGCTACGACAACCTTGTTTGATACCTCGTAAAGAGCACACCAATAGATTACTTGCGTTTGACATGCCTTTGGCTGCGTGTGTTTTAAAGAAATGTTTTTCTTTTGGTTTTTTTTATTTGCTTTTGATCGAAAATGACGGAGTCAGTACATTCAAAAATGTCGACTTCATTCGTGCATGCCAAAACAGCCCAGCATTGTGTCCTTCTTTGCGAAAACGTAGTTCTTGAATTCCTAGATTTGGTAGCCAAACGCAGTCCTCGCGCTCATTTCGTTTGATGGACGACGTTCCACTTGAGTCTCGGATCTCGCAGTGATGTGCGTTTCTTGGCGACCCGCTCGACATTGCCGCACTGCCATAGTGGAGGCAGGAACCTGTAGCTTAAATCTTCACCACAGATTGCGTCATATTCAACATATGTTTATGCTTTGGACAGGTCAAATTTGGGCTTACATTGACACACGCGTGTCTCTCTACTCGGCATTGTGACGAGCTCTGTGAGGTGAAAGTACTGACAGTTGAAGGAAAAGAGATTCCAGCAAACAAATAAACAAAACATACGTTAACATATGTAACTGGTGACGCAACAAACGTGATGACGCAACAAAAGCGCTGAAGCAGCGTGTGATGACTATACGGGGCAGGAAATTCGATGCATATTTCTTGACGACGTTTACGCTCTTTTAAGAAAAAAAAATTGCAGCGTAGCTAAAGTTTGTGAGAGCGCAAGCCACACGCGCACAGTGTCTTCAGTGCATTGATCCAGCATGTCCTTGCCTCAAGCAGATCGATTGCGCGATCATGCTTACGAAACCATATTCGAATGTCTGCTGCGTCCGTCTGATGGCTTGTTAAGAGGATGCGGAAAGCTTTGTTTCTTTCGTTTTTGTTTAAAAGCGGGACTGACATCCCACAAAGACGCGGCGTGCTGTCGACAGCATTGCAGCACCTTCGTTGCGGAAGCGGGAATCCCGCCAGTGTGCACCTAAGTCCCGTCTCTATGATGAGCCTGCTATCTGTTTTCGGGATCAGCCGCATCTTCGATCAACTCTCGACGGTCTCTGCTTTTTTCAGTGAGTAAGATGACGCTTGGGTGGTGGTGACGAGGACGCGAGGTCGTCTGGTCACTGCAGTTTCTCAATCAATCAATCAATCAATCAATCAATCAATCAATCAATCAATCAATCAGTTATTTCAGTATCAAATGCACTTGGTGGGTACAGACAAAAAGCCCTGTATCAGGCTTGACAACGTCTGCACCCTGAGTGGGCTTGAATGAAGGCTTGAACAAGCGCATTGTATAATAAAAATAGCTCAATGGAAGACGGAGCCCTCCTGACTTGAGCTGTTTAACGTGATATTCGCTGTTAATTTCTGATTTCTTTCTCTTTCAATTAAAAGGAAAGGAAATGCTTTGTTGTGTATGTATATATTGTGTATGAGATTGCAGAATAGCCAGCTCTAAGAAGCTCACCATTTATAGCTTCTTTTAATTAGTGACGTGAGATGATTTTAAAGGAAGAGGTTGGAATTTTCGCGTGACACCGGCTATACGTCTAGTCGGATGACGATCAGGAATTGTAATCACGAAATATGCCGGAAAACACTGAACCCAGTCAGGGGGCATGCACGCAGGAAAACTTCAGCCGATTAGTCCAGGAAGCCACACGAGCTGAACATGTACAGTTGCACCAATAAATAAATAAAAAAAACTTGGAATTGGCCGAGAAGGCATCCAGAAGTTCAGTTGTGCAGACATGTTGAACAACGCAAGTATAGATGTATGACGTACTAAAAAATTATAATTATTTATAATCCTCATAATCATATCGTAGTTCTGGCACATTCGTGCCAGAACTACGATATGATTATGAGGCGCACTGTGGTGTGGGACTACAGATGGAGTTTGACCACCTGGCGTTCTTTAACGTGCCCTTAGATCTAAACACGCAAGCGCCTTTTGCATTTCACCACCAGCGAAATGCGCCGGCCGAGGCCGGAACTTGATCCCGAGAACTCGTGCTTTGCAGCGCCACTAAACTGCCACGGCAGGCTGCATAACACACTACACGCATAACTTCTTAATATATAACAATCTTATACTTACATGACGCACATATCACCTGTTGCACTGTGACTTCGTATGCGGGAACAAAGTCGAACTCTATTGGTGTCGCAGTGCCTCTCAGATTGTGCCGTTAATGACGTTTTGGTATAAAGTGCCCAAATAAGTTCCATAAAATTTTTATACTTTTCACTGCAGTTCACTGAAACGGGGCGAAATGTGGCTTGAAGAACCACTGAAGGCTATGTCAGCGGTTCCAAGTTAGAGTAGAGCGTCAAACAGACATGTTTGCATAGTTAGGGGGGGAAATCCAGCAAATTCAATTTAAGGTGTCGCTATTCAAAAAGCTGTTTTCGCCATAGACGAGATGGGAGATGCACAGCACGTGTCCTTTTGCAGCGTCATTGACATGCGGGCACCATGGCAGCGACTAGCGGAATGTGCTGCATCACGCGGTATATTGAAACCAGACCCCATGTGGCAGTAGATTTTTCTTTTTTGGCTATCTTTTTCCGGGAGCAGTCGAAACGCCATTCAGGAAGACAAAGCAGGGACGCTTATAAAGCTGAAGGTGAATCCGTATTTCGTCGGTATTTTTTTATGCTTTGCCTTGATTACGTCAATCTGTGCGTAATTACTGTGATTAGAATACTGCTGGTTAGATATACAACAAGAAAATCATTATGCAGATGCAACGCGCGCGCTGCAGTCTGTGGGAAGTGTGGCTTTCCTAAAGTGATGATAAATCAAAGACTTAACAACTAAATAAACGCCGCAGGGCAGTTGCCCACACACACACAAAAAGAGAACTAAATGCGATGCAAACAATTCTGTTTATCTTCATTCTATGTGATGCCTAATCTCGTGGAATGTTTTTGGTTATGCCACGAACCAATTAGTGGTTTATTCTCATGTAAACGTCACGTTTATTCACTAAACGACTCTCGAGCAGTGCCGAAGTGCAAAAACCTAATCAGGTGGAACTTGGAAGCACATGTACATGCGAGGCGGCTACGCAGTGATGTCAAGAGGACGAAAGCGATGTATGACACTAGTCTTGTCGAGCGAGAAATTGTGATGACAATTGTATGCATGGACAAGTACGATGCATACGGGCAAACATTTGGAGCTTCTATACCAATTCCCTCAGAATAACACTTGCCCGCCCATCCTAGAGGATTGGCTAAGAATGGGCGGACTCCAAGTGGCGCAAGAATTGAGTAGCACAAATATTTTAAAAAATACTAGGAAAGAACAAAATCAAAGAAGCTATTGAATATCGCGTGCTTTTCCAATAGAATGCCTTGTGGGCTTTAAATATACCGACGAGCCGATATGTACACGTTTTACGTCTTGATTTATTGTTTGATTACTCAAGACACAAGTTCGCTCTTAGGCACTTCTCGTCGGTCAACATTTAGCGCTATATAAAGGATGTTTTCGTGAAAGTTGCCTCCGGGTGCGAATATATAACGTGGGAACCATGGTATATGTGCATGTTTACCGTGTTCTGCTTAATAACGTCTAATACGGACTTATAGGTGAGTATGTTCATTGATAAACCCGCAAGATGCCGGCCGACGGAGCAGCAACAATAGCCACTCCAAACCCCGAACGGGAGGGAAAAGGGGGGGGGGGGGGGAGAGAGGAGGGAGAGGTAGGAAAAAATGATTTGTTTTGCCAAGCAGTGACGCTCGTTTTCGGGGCACTTTAGACTGAAATAAGGTTGGTTCTGAATGTGCGCAATATGTCAAGGTCATTTTAATACGAAGGGGAAAAAAAAAAGATACCTAGGTCGGACACATCTCGGTTTTGATGTTACGGGGATGAATAGCGCAATGCAAAGGACAGTGTAACGATAGGTAAACACTAGCTTCAGTTTCTTCTTCTTTATTAGCTGGCAAATATGAGAAGCCTGACCACTTAATAAGGCCGGCTATGCCAAAATCTCAGTGAAAAGAAGAGAGAGAAAGAAGAAAATAGGAAAAACAGAAAGAGAAAGGTAACGGAATTCTAAATACCACTCCAAACCAGTCCCTCACGAAATAACAACAGTTTATCGGAATAACTCGATGAAGTGTGGAGAAACACAGAGAGCGAGGAAAAAAAAAAGGTTATAAGAGTACAAAAACAAAGCAAGCATAGACGGTTCATGCAAACATAGAGAATATTTACCCTTTATTATTTATTTTATTTATTATTTATTTATTATTTATTAGTTCTTCATTTTGCTCAAGTTCATAAGAATTGAAATAATAAATGGTTTCAAAAAATAAACTAAGCGAGATACGGTATGTCAAAAATATTGTTGACCAGGTGATGACAGGTAAGTGTATGGCCCAAAACTGGTCTTTGGCACTTGCTTTGGCAAGGTGAATGTGTGTTCTTGAGATGTACCTTTCTGAAGGTAAGACATAATAGCTTGCTAAACAAGGGAAAAAATTCACACTGGCCAGATTATGACCCCCATGCACGTGCGCTTTGAAGATAACGACGAAGCCCTCAGGTTTTGTGACCAATACGCTCACGCTCGACATTTTATTGAATACTGCTGCTGATCAGGCACATAAATGAAGGTAAATTGAAAGGCGCAGACGAATATTTAGATTTGTCTAGTTATTTTTAGATACTTCTGTTAGGCCAGCAATATTGTTGAGCTGCCACTTAAAGGATTAAAAGTGCACATAAGTTACTGTTCACTTAGAATTGAATAAGTCACTCTCCACGAGAAAAGCCCGTAGAGCTTATAGATCTGATCCACAAGTCGCGCTTTGTCAACACGACAGAGCTAGCACAGGGCCTGTTCACATCGATTCATGACGTCATGCCACCTGGAACGACTGCCGTACAATCTAGTGGGGAGGCTTCCGAGCACGGTGTAAGTTATATATGTACTTTTTAGGTGGGGACACTTCTCGGCTTGCTTGCTATAGACGCGATCGACCAGATAAAGTAGCAAGGGCGCGCGTCTATCGGGGCGGTGACGGCAGCGGATACCTATCGGCGGAACGACGCAACTTCAGTTAGAACGCAGGCGAGAGCGTGCGCCGACAAGGAACGCGCGCATGCCCTCTCCCCGGTGACCTACTTTCGTGCGTCACTCAATCATTTCGGATTTCCCGCGAACCGCCGGTTGCTATAACAACCGGAGATTAAACCAATAAAAAGCTTTCTGTGTTGAAGTTGCGTCGTACTGCCGGTAGGTATCCGCTGCAGTCACCGGGCCGATCGGCGCGCGCCTTTGCTACTTTATCTGGTCGATCGAGTCTGGCGAGTGTCCTCACCTAAAGAGTATATATCTTACATCGTGCTTCCGAGTAGGGCAGCGGTGATTTTACCGTCACCACTTTCATCACGTTAGGCTTGGCAAAGGTAATTTCGGGCCAGGTATAGCTTGACGTCATGGAGTGGAGGGAAGATGCCCTGCGCTGTCTAGGTGGTGCTGGCTGCAAAGACTTCTGCAACAACGACGGATTAGCAACTGGCCCGATCTTCCACTATTCGCCGCTTTGTAGCGGTACGCATTTGGCAGTGACGTTCGTTCTGTGAAGCTTTACTGGACGTGTAATCTGAGGGCTATATTCTAGTGATATTCCCTTTTGCGCTTTGTCAGTGGTTCGAGCTGGGCTCCATCCACGTTATCGTCGACATCTTCCGGCCTTGAACGATGGATGATAACGAAGGAATGGAATTTACCGAAGGGAATACCTGCATTTACCGGCCCTGAATTCGTATGCGCGAGAATGTGCTTACGCTAAATCTGTTCGACAGGGCAGACGCCAGACAATCGTGGCGTTGGACACAACATTGTAGAGAAGGCAATCGACCAATAGCAAAGGGAGCTTACGAACAAAAAGCTTTGCGAATTCTGTCTCTGGATTTGAATGGCTGCTTCGTCTTCAAATAAAAATTGTCGGCGTAGTCACTCTCTGCGCTTCTTGTAGGCGTCAGGCAGCGTCGTCATGTACGTCGTATGCGCCTAAAAACGAATAGCTGGAACTACATCGCCGCAACGGGGTGATAATGAAACGTGTATGTCAGGAAATGTATTGCATAATAAGGGGCACGGGACGTGAAATGACTCGCGTGATATGAATGCGTAATAACAGACAAACGCGCTTTGACGGAATGGTCATCGCCAGATAGAAAGCTCCGCTGCGCTAGAGCGAGCATGTGAGGATGAAAACATTGAAAACGTCTGGCTTGTTTCTACACCCCCTATCGTAGCCGTTTCGGTGTATTTATCACGAACGTGCGACGACTGATGAATCGGTGATCTTCTACCTTTTCTCTCATTTTTATCTCTGACTAAATTTGACTTCCTTTCCTTGACTTCTGTTTATTTTATCTTCTATTTCCCCATACTGATTGGGAGCAGAATGTGAGGCATGTCGATTTGGTAAAATTTTGCAGGCATCTTCAAACATTTCTGCTTCTTGCCGGTTCACCTGTGCTTTAGGAAAGGCCCCGTGTCCCGTAAAAGAACGGTACAACTCTGTAATCTTTCTCCTAAATAGCGTCGCAGAACCTCGCCTCAACATAGTCACGTTTCTGCGGGGACTAGCACAACGCAACCGACAAGGGCAGTACAAAGCGACGACGACGAGAACAATAACAGCAACAACAACAACAACAGCTTATAACATGGAAACTTGTGTATTTATCACAGTTTTTCTGGGAAAGTAGCATCAGCTCAACGACAACAGCGCCACCGTCAACAACGGCAGACTTGCCTCGTCTGTTCACCGTGTAGACACCCCGAACGATATCTACCTCGCCCAGCTTGTCATTCCACTGCAATACGTCTTTTCAGGTCACGTCCGCGAATTCTTGGTTATCTTCGGTCTTCCTGTGCATTCGTTTTACTTATTTCTAGATATTTTCTGCTCACTGCGCCAGTTACTGTCATGGATGTTTCATCCGTTTTTTGTTCTGTCTATTGCATTTTTTTTCATCGTCGTCTGGTCGTCCGCGCCGCTCCCGTCGTCTGCTTCGCCAGCCAGACGGGGCGTTGCTCGCAGGTCTGCTACTTTTGTCACTTTACCATCGGAAAAAAAATGAGGGTACGGAGGATAAGAACGGAAACAAAGGCAAGAGAACCGGCACCCTCCCGCAGCTGTAGTCGCAGCATTACCCGCGCCGGCGCGACAACACGCCGCGTTCATTTAAGCCGCGCTCGTCGGCTTCGACTCGGCTTTGGATCGGCTATTTTGCGTCTCGCGCCATTACCCCCATCTACGCGCGCCTTTTTCTCTCTTTCTTTTGTCTTTCCTTGCTCGAGAAAGCACGGAGAAAAAGGAAGAAGGATAAAAAAAAAAAAGACAGAGCAGGGGGCGACAAAACGTAGCAGACGAGAAAAAAAAAAAGAAGAAAGTAACGCTTACGACAAAAGGACAATATCCAGACGCTGGAGGACGGTTCTGCTAAACGGAGAAGCAGACGACAGAGCGGAAAGTAAGAGTGATGTTGAGAAGGAAGGAAAAGGGCATTTTTCTCTGTCTTTTCTCGTCACGTGAGCGTGGCGACAGTAGGACGAAGGGAAGCTAAGATGGGAGAAAGGAGGAATGGGGGGGGGGGGGAGTGGAAGTGGTTGCGGAGGTGAAAATTGAATTCACTTGTCTCAGCTCTCAGCTGGCTGTCGTTTGGGGGATTGGGATGAAGGGGAGGGGGGAGGTTATCGATCGTTGCGGGAATCTCTTCCATTTCATTTGTTTTTGCTTCTGTCTTTCTTCTATTTTTTTTTGTATCTGGTAAGTGCAGCATGCAAGACCTGATGCATAATGGCTCAGAATTTGCTGCTGTATTACAAAGGGATATATAGGGAAAATGGGGATGCGAAGGAAAGCGGGAGAAAGGGGCTTTACAGTGAAGTACGGAGAAGGCGAAGTAGAAGGAATAAAACGTTGGGACAAAAGTTGGGGGTAATGAACAGCGGATCGCACGGCCGGAAAGTGGAAAGCAACGTATAAAGGGAAATGGTAGACGAAGAAACATTGTGCGATAGATACACTGAAAAGAGAGGAGGGGTGTGTGTTTAAAAGGAGGAAGAGGAGGAGGTGCTGGGGTCCTTGTCTTCAAATTCGCGTGCAAGTAAAAGAAAAGAAAGACAAAAAAAAAACAGTGCATTCGCGATTGCCTTTCTTTCTTTTCGGTAATGGAAGCTTTCACCTCATTTTACCTGTACTAGAATAAAAAGAAAATGCGTACGTCAGAGTTTAGAAACAAAGTTTGAGGCATGCAACAAAGAAGAGAAAAACGGGAATTCAATCTTAGGCGCGTTGTGCGTATGGCCTGATGTTGCCGTTCACTTTAGAATCGATAGCCCGCTGGCCATCGATCCACGTGCAGACAAAGAAGAAGAAAGTGGAGGCGAGTATTGGGTAAATGTAGAGGAAAAGAATTATAGGAAAAAAATATATATAATTAGGAGAAAGTACTTACCTGAAGTTCATGCGTCTAAAAAAAGAAAATCAGGGAAGGTGCCGCATTAATGAACACGAAAACATTACGGAAGCTATGCAATCGATCAGCTCATTTTTCTTATTATGCGATACGTATTTTGTTGCCCTGGTGAAGTTAGGAAATTTGCAGGCGCAAGTTGGAATACGCTAGCGCAAGACAGGGGTAATTGGAGATCGCAGGGAGAGGCCTTCGTCCTGCAGTGGACACAAAATATAGGCTGATGATGATGATGATTGTGTTGCTCTAAAGAAGACACAAAGAAGTGTAAAATAAAATTGAATGAATGAAGAATAGGAGACACGGATAGCGAACCTAGTTCCTAAAAAAAGCGTTTGTATGAAGAACTACTGGCAGAAAGTAAAAATTCAAATCCGGTGAGATTGCGCAGAACAGGTCGAAATAAAGCAAAAAAAAAATGGAGTCCATTAGGGGGCGAAGCTAGCGCGGCTGCATTTTTTTTCGTCGGCTCGCAAATACGATGAATCGCCTGACTCAGTACGTGGCTTGAACTAAAAATATATATATTTTCATTGTCTTATGCAAAAAATGTGCTGCGTTGTTTCAAGTCTCCCGAAGGGGTTACTTTTGTAGGTTGTGTGGCGAGCGATGCTGTTGTTGATTAAAGGAAGTTCTGTCAATGGGAGTCAGCCGCGTCATGTTGATTGAGAAGGTTGAAATGAAAGAGAAGGAAATTAATAAACGGTTGACGCCTGGTAAAAAGAAAAAAACTTCTTATTGCGTACTATTGCTCATGTATTGTTTGCCGCGTTTTATAGGGACACGACGAAGGAATAGCAAAGACAAATACAAAGACAAATCAAAGACAAAGACAAATCACCTTGCCCTACTACAGCATCCTTTCAAAACTAAATTTTTATTCGATTGGCGGAAAATATATTATTACTTTCGGCCATTGTAAAGGCTAAGCTTTCCTCTCCCTAATTTTCCGCTGAAGCATCAGCGCCGGTACATCTCTATGACGTCATGAAATTGAATATACTTGCTTACATTTTGCCCGTTATGGCCCTTTTGCCGTGTGCTCATAATTTACCGAGAAAGAATTATTTGGACCGAAGTAGTATACCATAAATCTTTTATTCAGGTTAGGGTGAGCTGATGCCAGAACAAGACAGTGACATCGCCACATGACCATACTTTCTTGTTTGCTTAGTACGGCTTAGGAAATGAGCCATATTTTATGGTAAGAGACATTTTACAATTCCAAAATTCTTTTTTACTATAGCAGCGCCACCTAAGATTCTAGTTCAGCATTAGTTTAGGCAAAAGCTTTGATATAAATTTTCTCGCCATATTACTCACATGCTTATATTGCATGTCAATAATAATGGCGATAAAATTTAGATCTATGGTTTCGCGTCTTGGACTTGGGAGTACATACAACATGGTGCGAATGTATTTGACGATACAAAGTTAAAGCAGATATTCTTACAAAGTTCCTTATTTTGAATTTTGAAAAAAAAAGAGAAGGTGTCTTCAGGGCAGGCTGTCTCAAAAATTTCGAGCACAATAAACATGCAAGAGTGAAGAAAAAATGAATAAGGAAATAAAAAGGCAGATTTCAGCATACACTAGATGTACAAGCATAATTTACTAGCAGACAATTACAATAATACGAAGTGTCAGATAATGAAGCCACAGAGAGCACAGGGGAAGTTAATATTGTGTTTAATTCAAATATAGTAATAAGAAGTCGCAGTTCCGCCCGAAAGGCGAAACTGCGAAATGGCGGCCACGAGCGGTAGTCAATTAATGTAGGATCGTAATGACAGCCTCTGTGAAAACGAAGATGCGATATCTTAGGACGAAGTGACAGGTAAGGCAAATTGGGATTGAATTTCATCAAAACTATGTTTTCTGTGTGCTACTACTTGGATGCGATTCCTAGCTTGTTTGTTTTAGATTTTTTCTAGAAGTAGCTGAAGCAATGTTCACTTTGTTGAAATGTACACAGCGTGCATTTTGAATAATGCGGATGAGGGAATGTCGATATGTGGTTGTGAGCCTGAAACTTAAAATCAATGGTTCTGACGGAGTCTACCCTGTACGAAAGATATAACTTGGACATACGCAGGAGAGAGAAAAAAAGTGAAAAGGTAGAATCGGTTTTGGAGAATTCCCTGCGTGTAATTTTTTAAGGCACACATCAATTTAATGCCAACTTGTAGCTGTAGTGGAAGCGGGTAAAAGGTAAAAGCTCACAAGTGAAAGAGACATCGTGTATTGCGCTTTCGGACGTCATCCACTGAATATTCGCGCTTGGATAATTAAGTTGTTTCTGTGTTGCAATGTTTCAAAGACCCCAGCGGCCACGCTGTACTATGTGTGACATGAAGATACCACTGAAATTGCTGAATACTATTTAGTGGTTTTGTTCTCTTGAAAGATTGTTTTCTATTTACTGCGTCTGCGTGAGCCATCGACCTTGACGCATTGCTAACGTTTTTGCAAGGTTTAAGAAGCGCTGATTGAGAAAGCGCTCCAACTGCCGATATTGTGATGCCCAAAACGTTTATGTAAAAAGGGTGATTTCACGAACTGCTCGCCACTCGGACACAGGTACTCGCTCTGTAACCAATGTACGTTTGATCCATGACACGACAAACATAAGTGGGCGTCGGAATGCACAGCACTATTTCCATGTAAAAGGCAAGCAAAATAATCTGATTCGATAAGGTGCGATACATGCCTTCCTCTTGTCTTTCATTTTTTAAAAATTTTTATCCTCTCCAAGTGGGTGGGTGGGGTGTCCCTTTTAGGAGACAGTTGCATGGCCGGCTCTCTCTCTATTTTTGTAGTGTTTTTATATGTTTACGTGATTCATAATACTTACAATGTGACATTCGCATGTAGGGATGTACTACTATTTTTATCGCGCTTTCTTGTGAATGGGTATTAATCAACAATTGCCCTTATGGAATCCGTCTTTCGTGAGCTTTAGTTCTTCTTTTTATTTTGTTTTTTAATGTGTAGGTCTAATAAGGTTGTGCCTCCGTAACATAACTATGCGTATTATATTAGGCAAGGGCTAGAGATAATTTTTTCCCTTGTTTTTTGCCGGCTTCAGTGTGGCCTAATTTCCTAAGCACCACTATCAACAAACCGCAACAGCGTTGGCGCCATTATTTCTGCAGTTCTGATCTAAACCAGAACTTATAGCGTTTCTGCGTCCGAGGACACATTGTATTTAACCAAAAAGAATACATTACTACATAAAGCAAAACGAAAAAAAAGTGCTGCCGTGCCTCCATTCGAGGCAAGCGTACCATTGGAGCGTGTCATGAGAGGTGCCGTGGTTAGAGAGAGAGAGAGAAAAAAAAACACAGGCATGACATCGCGTTTTCTCAAGCACACCTTCTTGGGTTGTCGAAGTGACGCTTTTTGTTCTAAATTGTCTGCAGTGTCTTCTTGGTTTTGTGCAATTATTTATCCCTCACCGGCGTCGCTTATAGTAAGAAAGACGCTTCCGCTGCTCGGCGTTCGTAGCCGATGTATTAATTTGTCTACCCGCCTCGGTGGCTCCTTCGTAATTATTTTCAGCTCCAAAGGTAGACCGACGCTTATCAAAAGATTTCCTTGCCGGCTTGCGTTTTTTTCGTTCTTGGTGTGGGTCGGGTATAGTTGTTGAGAGCTCGCGGTTACATAGTCAGCGAAAAGAAGCGAAAAAAAAAAAGAAACATGGCGGAACCGGTGCGGAAGCAGACGACGAGCTGTTGTGGTGTCGTCTGCTTCGGCTTGGCATTCAGGCGGAAGCTAATTAATTTCCGGTAGACAAGGCTGGAACAAAAATGGAAGCCCCCTGCAAGCAGAACGCCTATCTTGGCTTTTGTGCGGAATAAAAGAATAAGTGGGAAAAAATGGCCCCAGACGCACGGAAACAGTGCGCGGGGCGTGTCCGACCTTTCGTTTTGTTCGCTCAACTTCCGGACAAAAGCCGGAAGAGAAGCAAGAAAGAAACATAACACGAAGGAAATAATGGCGAGAACGAGAATACTATCCGGCCGTCTTCCGAGCAATATCCGAAAAAAAAAATGTACTGACGACGAACAATGCGGGGGAGAAAAAAAAGCTCGTGGTGCGAGACATTATTTATGCATCAGCGGCGCTGTTGGTGACGCATCTTGACACCGCGGCTCGGCTGTGGGCACGGCTTGGCTCTCGCCTTGGATTCTGGCCGTGACGTGGCATTCTGCTGTTCCCGAACTCTCACGGCGGGAAAGCAAAGAAAAAAAAAAGGATTGCGATGAACGAAGAGGCAAGAAAGATGAAAAGGAATAGAACATAGAACGCAATGGACGGAACGAGCTAACAAAGGAATAAAGGAACGCTAGAAAGAAGGAGAGATATGGACGAAGACACAGCGAGAGCCAGGAAAGAGGATGTAGCTAGATTGGGAAAGGAGTGGGCACATTCTATCGTGCCTGAGACGTTTTATGTTGCGGTCCGGCAGAAACGATATATATGCGTGCATGTTTTATGGAAACGTGCTGCCCGCCCTTAGTATAGCCTAGGCGGGGTCCGGCTAACAGACGACAAAACTCGCCTTGCCGCAACTGAACGTCTGCTGCTTGTCTGCTGCTCGCGTGTTCAGCTAAGAGAATGGGACTCGCGTGGTGGTGGATTGAACTTCCAGGCACCTAACAACTGCAGACGAACTTTTTTTGTTGTTTCCTGCGCAGCGCAGACGCTCTTATCGTGCTCCGAGGATATCTGCTTCGATTCTTTCTTTGTTCTTCTTCTCTCTGCCTTTTTTCTAGCAGACGATAATCTGTACCTAAGAAATTAGGATGCAGACGTACTTCGATATGTGCTTTTCTTTTTTTGGTTCTGCAGACGATAATCTGTCCGAAAAATGGGAATGCAGACGTGATTTGCTTTTTCTTTCGTCTGTTAGTAAGGCGTTCCGAATGTTCACCGGGAAAGCGTTAGTGCAGAGAATTTTGCGATTGATTTTGTACGCACACTAAAGAATTGGGCTGAAATGTAAGTGTATTAGTTTTGTTTTTGTTCATCTCTTTTTAAATACCCTTCACTGCGATGGCTCGGCGTGACGGTCGAAGATTAGGAGCGACGTAACAGCGTGTCAATATCCTGGTTAAGAAAAATCGTAGTCAGTCGCTCTTCGGCAGAATTACCGGTTAGCGAAGACTTTGTCGCAAGGTTGCTTTCTTTCTTCTGCGAAGTTTTTCTGTATTCAGAGAGCTGAGATAATAATTGATAATTTATGCACAGTACCTTTTGGATGAATTTATTGATAAAAAGTTTGTCTCATAAAGAAACTTTACAGCAGAAACTCCTATCTGAGTACATGATGAAGAAATCGTATTACGCAGTGGTCGCTGCGTTGTATTTGGTGAGGCTTGTGACGTTTAGCGCGAATGTTGTACTACTGTGATTGGGGTTAGCAGATTTCGTTTTCAGGCGGCTAATCCGCTTAAAATTTTCCTAAAAATCATATAATAGAAAATATAGAAAGCGGCATCAAATTTACGATTTTTGTAGTTAAGCGACTAAAAACGACATCACAGTTTTGTGAACTGCGTCTATTGGGACACCTCTGAAGTACGTGAAAAGGATAGATTATAGAGCGTTGCGAAATGCGTCGGTGATTTGTGAATGTTGTTATTATTTGTGAATATTACATCTTGTCTTGCAAAATGTACACGTGGTTCTCGTGCTGAAACTGCGCCCAAGAGACTAGCACCAGCGTGAACAGTTAGCACTTCGTCTTCATTTGAATGGTGACCGCTGATTCCACTGGGCGAGAAACTGCGCTGTTCAGAGAACTTGGGGAATTAGGGAAACGGTCTGAGCGGTTTGAAATTACCGTTTTCTCTGAAGCGCAAAAAATTTCACCGAAATCTATTTTGCGATGGTCCAACGAGGGCATGTCTTCGTTTCGGACGTGCTCAAATCGGGAAATTGCATTTGGCCTCGAGCTCGGTAAAGCTGCCTCGCAATTGGAAAGGCAGCTTTCCGGCAGCGCAACCTCCCAAGCTACTGCCGCCGCAGCCAAATTCGTAACCAACGCACGCGTCCACAGTTTGCGCGCCTGATGAGACGGAATATGTAGACGTGTGTCTCCTACAAGGAGACACACGTCTACGTCAAATAATGGGAATGATGATGCCGATGTCGTGGTGATAGCGGGGGCTACCTATCGTAACCTTAGGAATAGCAGGACTTTGGGAGGGAGTTGTAGAAAGAAGAAGTAGACGTAAGCACGTTGCGGTTACTCAGTGGCTATGCCGTGGCGCTGCTGAGTTCGAGGTGGCGGGTTCGACCCCTGCTGCGAGAGCCGCATTCCGATGGAGGCGGAATGCAAGGAACGCTTGTGTACCACGCATTGCGTGCACGTTAAGGGGCCCCCGGCGGCCGAATTTACGTCCCCGCTACGTCGTGCCTCATGATCAGATGGCGGTTTTGGCCACGTAATCCCACCGAACTTGTATTTAATTTACACGTAAAACATGAGAAGTTTATGAGCCACTTAGGTGACGGCGAGTGCAGGTTGCGAGCGGCATAATGACAGCTTGACTGATAGCGCCTAGCCGTGAACTATGCAGCAAACATGGCAGCAGATATTTTGCGTGATTGTAACAATACGAAAGGTAACATACGACAACACCAACATTTTCGCCACTTGGGACAGTGACAGAACGAAAAACAAAAACGTACCTTTCAGGTAAGACAAATTGCGAGTATTCAGTAATATCTTCGGTAATGTGTACTTATAAAAGTACACGGTGCACGCTTCGGAGCCTCAGTTAGTTGCTACTTGTTGAGTGTTGTGGGAAGGTGCAAGATGTCAAAAAGCGAGCACCAGATATGTGATTTAGATTTTTCCTCTCGTGTACATCCAGGGACCACGATGACGAGAGTTCGGTGTTCGACGCGGCCCGCAAGCTGAACGAGGTGACGGGCTTCAAGGGCCTGGGCCGATACTTCAAGCAGATCGCCCAGTCGGCGCGCTCTAGCCCCGCCGACACTGTCGACGACTTCCTCGGATGCGTCAACGTCCCGCTGGAGGTGGGTCCATTACGTGTTTGTACAGACTACCCAACCACCTTCGTATAGACCATGCATATTGCTGTTTACAAACAGATCCTCCCAGAAAAAATACTCGTTTTCTTCAAATAAGCAGAACAGGCTAAGGGCGAGCTGTACCGCTGCGGCAAAGCAGACACCCGCCGATTTTCAACGGCTTTCCAACTGCAGTTTATCAGAAATTTATGACTCGATTTCGCAGTATTCCAGGGAAAACACGGGGATTGCGGGAGATGGAACTTCAAGACGATGAGCAGAGCGAGAACACGATGAAAGCAGGAGCCAACGTTCTGACAAGTGCACTTGTCTTGGACTTGTGTCGAAGTGGACTTGTCCCCTTGAAAAGGACGTGTCCCCTTGAAAAGGACGTGTCCACTTGTCAAAACGTTGGCTCCTACGTTCATCTTGTTCTCGTTTTGCTGATCAATCTCGCAGTATGTTACACAGAAAACTAAAAATATCTGTGCTCGAGGAATGATGCGCTCTTATTTTGTTTAAAAACGTAGAAAGGGCGTCTCTTACGTTGAAGCAACTGGAAAAGACGCTTTTTTGGGGGCGTAGCTGGTTGTTTAGACAAAATATCAGATGTTTTTGAGGGTTGCAATATAACTGCTGCCAAGGCACGTGCAAAGCCGTCTGCAAATGCTCAGGCTCGCAACAGTTACTTGTATAAATGGACAAATACTCTACAAGGAGCCCCGTTTGAATGGCCACGAGAGAAACGTTCGTGCTCACGATTTCCATTACTTCTGCAAATAAAGAAACAATTCATTGATTTTAACGAGACGTGCAATGCACATTGACACAAGCTTAGGGAACGAAGCACACAAATAGAATGACCCCGTCTTTCTAATTTCTCGTGTGGTTGTTTATTATTCTTAATCTCCTGTTAACGTTTATTAGGTGCACCACAGGCCTCATTATGTTCAGGGTAGTCTCTCAAAGGACTGTTTTGATCAGCGCTAAAGGTTATTTATTCCTACATAGGAAACGACTGAAATTGCTCAAGTAACATTCGCGCTAATGGTAGCTCGTCTGGTCGGCACGAACTATGTCCAGATGCAGAATTAGATGATGACGAAGAAGAAACACGTACACAAAAAGAAGGCAGTTTCAACCGAAGGAGAAGCATTGAAAATGACTACAAGTTTAGTGTTGCGCTCAAACTTGACGCGACATATCCCACGGCACTACTGCTGCTGTGCAGCAGAGACAGCGCCCTGGCAGTTACCAGGCGTCTCGTAACACTGGCCCGATCAGAAGCGCCGGCAGAGGGGGCTACAAGCGTCGAACCTCCGCGCAGGAGATGAGACGGACGGAAAACTGTCGGCGTTTGTCAGCGTCAAATGAAAGAATAACGCCTATTTAAGCTTGACGTTTTAAGTTTACTCTGCGTTCTGCTCAAACCAGTTGTACGCACCACGGTGCGGTAGGCACACAGCTGCTCAGCATCACGTGGCCTTCGGCGATGTAGAAAGGTACTACCTCCTCGTCGGAAAGCAGCCTTCGGGGTGAGAGTGAGAAAGTGGGAGAGGGGCCGCCGCAGACTGGTGTGACGTAGAGAGGCACGTCACGTGACCGTGGTTGCGCCGGCGCAATGCGGGTGCACTGGATTGCGGAGTGCTTTCCACCAAACACGAATGGATATGGTTCGCTTAGTTAGGTGTGCATCTGCAGTTCGTGCATGCACACCTAACATGCGAATGCGTGTACATGGCTATTGGCAATAGGCCAATGTTTGGTGCGTTCTATGGTGACTGGCGCATGGCATTTGTATGGTACCGACTGTGGTGTATGTACTGTGTGTCCCAGTCAAGGTTCGCGGAACTGTTAGAAAGAAACGAATTAAGAAAAAAATAAGACGTGCTAGACACAATTATAAAACTTCAGGTGTTCGTGAAAGGTCAGGCTTGAGGCCTTTTCTTTTGTTTCCAAAGTGCAACATTTAGTGGCCTCCTCCTCCTTAAACACACACACCACACACACACACACACACACACACACACACACACACACACACACACACACACACACACACACACACACACACACACACACGCACACGCACACACACACACACACCACACACACACACACACACACACACACACACACACACACACACACACACACACACACAGCGGGTGATTCCTGCTACTAGTACGCGATATTACCCTCGCAAACGAGCCAATCCAGGAAGCCGTACAACGTCACGGAGCCCACACACCCTATCACATTAACTAATAGAGCTCAACGATTACTGGCTCCAGCAGCATATCTGAGCTGGTCTACCGCAAAGCTGTTGTTTGATTTTGACAGTCATATTCCAGTGGTTTCCGCCACATTTTTCACATTTGTGTCTTTTGTCTGTGTTTTACCATTGAACTTCTTATGAAGTCGAACAGCCCGCATAATAAATCTAAACCGAACATTCCTTCGAAGATAGTCATAACGATAAGAAAGAATGTTTTTTTTTTTGCGTAGTGCGCCCATCGGCCACTGACGCTACATTCAGCTCGCCCCAATAGGCGTTGCACGCCTTGCCCCGAGTTTGCGAGAACCCCGTAGCGAAGCCCCTCACGAATAAACCTCGGCACGTCTCTGCCCTCGTTATTGAAGGGCTTCCTCGCCAGGGAGTGAGCTTTGCCACGCGATCTCACTTGTATTGCATTTGCATGTTCCCCTCTCGCGCAGTCGAACGCGTTCTGCACTTGTAAGGATGCTCAAGGATGGAGGACGCGTCGAACTTTAGACTTTCGCGCGACCCAAACACAAATCTGTTTAGACACTAACGTCCTTTAGGCGTTTTTTCTTCTCACGAGTTCTGTACATTTTCCGTAGACGGCGCGTGGGCTTAAATGAAGATTCACTTCGAGGCTAACTCGCATTTACCTATTGTAATGTGCGAGTAGGTGATGTTATCAGCGAAACAGATCGCTAGAAGATTATTTTTCTGGAATAAAACTTGCATTTGCTCTGCAAGGCACGCTACCCTGGCTGACGACGTTACGTGAAGGGTTCTTCCTCGAAATTCGTTGGGCGGTCCTTGTCGTGATGTATAGTTTTGTCTTTTGCGGCTAGGATCGAACATTTGTACCGCTATCGATTAGGTCTGTGATTTAAACTCCCAAAAAATTTAATGCCTATCAACCATTTCTCTTTTGGGAAAGAAAAAAGCAGGGTTATGATACGATGAATGGGGAAATACGCAAAGCAGACAAATTGCGTTTCAATTCAGGGATGCAACGCCTGCGCTATATTTTACCCATTTTTTAATTATTATGAATTTTGAGCTGTTCATCTTTATTCAAGCAAGTTACAATTTAAACTTACAAACAAGATCACGTAGTGTGATTGCGTAGAACTGTTACTGTATATTAGTTGATCTGGTACTCTATTTTCATTGTAGTCAACTGTATTTATATATTTTTGTTGTTGTAATACCTAGTGAAGGGGACCGCGTCATTGTGAGGCGGCCGAATGTCAGCTTTTATCAGCCGTTCGTCGGTCTGTTTGTTCAAATGGACGAAAATATATAGATTGATTGATTGACTGATTCATTGATTGATTGATCGATTGCATGAGTATCACACTGGCGATTTAAATTGGGGTCACAGTGCTCCTGAGACTCGTTCTGCGGAGACCGCCAAATTTATCGCCTTCGAAGACATTCATGTGCTTCCAAGTTTCCGTAAACGGGTCTTCTAAGAGCTTCGCCGTCGTGCGACTGTATGCGAGGAGGTGCACGCTTTACAGGAGACGCTTCTGAAACAAGAGTCGCTGGTCGAAAATTGCCTGCTTAGAGCAGGAGGAAACAACTTTATTTTGTTAATTTGGCTTAGTGAGGGGTGGCTACCAGGTGATGCTTAGAGATGACGCGTCTTTGCGTATTGACCTGTTCATTTCGATGACATTGGAATTGTTCACAACTATACTGTTACTGACTGTCATAAAGACGCTTCATTTTTAAATGATAATCGAGGATAATCTGAGGTGCTATGATAGCATTGTGGCAACACACAAAGCAGTTTCAGCAAATGTCCGTTGAGAAATATTGAACAGAACAAACAGTAATAAAACACACACACGCACAAACACGCAAACACAAACACACACGCAGGTTAGCACGCAGCTACGCACGCACAAGAAACACACACACACACACACACACACACACACGCACGCACACACACACACACACGCACGCACACACACACACACACACACACACACACACACACACACACACACACACACACACACACACACACACACACACACACACACACACACACACCACACACACACACACACACACACACACACACACACACACACACACACACACACACACACACACACACACACACACACACACACACACACACACACACACACACACACGCGCGCGCGCACGCACAAACACACAAACAAACATGCTCAGGCACATATTGCACGAAGCTGGCACTTTATGCAGTTCCTGCAACCGCACACTATTCATTATAGAATCAGCAACATAACTACATGATTCACTAAAAAAAAGAAGTAAGCCAAAATAAACATCGGTATACGCACACTAAATATAGTCGGCGATTTCAGCAGAAGTCACCGGATACATCGCCCAGCAAGCTTAAGACATTTATTAACAGAAACACATTACCACCTTTAGAGTAGTAAAGCTTCTAAAAGCTTTTTTTCCGCGGCCACTGAAGCAGAGAAGGCTGATAAAAGGAAGCGGCATGAATGAAATGACAGCTGAAACAGAAAGAGTCAAGACAGTAACAAATTGGAAGGGATCTCGCGTGTTCCGATGCCGAGATACTGCAATTGCGTGCGTCTGAGCGTTCACCGCCGGCTATTCGCCGAAATGGGCTACGATTATGTCTTTCGCAGGACGGTGCTTTTTTTTGTTCCTCTTTAGTTTCTGCCGCTGTTCTTCCCTTCGGGCTTTCTTAATCGCCTCCAGCTTTGTCTGCTTGTCTTTTTCCTTTTACCTGCTACTCCTCCTTGGCCAACTTTTGTTCAAGTTCTCGCATACATAATGCCCTGACACGATATCGCATTTATCTACAACCAAACCTCTTCTCACACGAAACAGCGCGTCGAAGACGGCGTTAGCCAGACGAATGAAAGATGGTGTGATTAGAGGTAATGCAGAAAGGATGCAAGATTGTATGAATCGGCGGAAACCTCGCTATTAGAGCCCTTCAGACAGGGTGTCCACATTCGTGGACGCGCCATATTTTAGCGATTTCTGTGCAGTGGTACCGAGGAATGGAGCACAAGCATTAAGCTTAGGGTAAATCGAATATTCTGCTAACCTATATAACTTCCATTTTACTTTTGAGTGATATGTATCGTTACGGCGTACCGCTTTGGTGAAGGCACTACCGTGTTTTACGTGACGTTTGACGTGGGGCACGTCGGTAGCAACCTCGAAATATTTTTTTTCTTTCTTGAATGCTAGTGGGTCAATAAATGACTTGTGCATGCAATTCGAGCGGGTGATTCAATCTATTTTATGAAGAAACGTAGCATAACTGACTTTACAATTTTTGAATATTTAGTTACTCTGTTTTATGATGACTCATCTTAAAATGCGCAAAGAGTAATTCTACCACCTTGATTTGCTTACAGTGGAGTCTCTAGCGCCCTGGCCTAAAATTGATGTATGTTTCACACATCTGTCGACATTCGATCAAAATTGGTGTTTGAAGCGTCTATGCTTGTTTTGGTCTATGGATACGCAGCCGGTCATACAAAACACCTTAAATGTTACGAGCTTTTTCAGTGGAACCCACAGTCCAAGCAATCGCTTTCGATTTCCAACAAAGCTATATCATCTAACGTGAACGTCTGTGCCGTTGTTTTCAATGCAGTTCTTTTCTGCCGTATAATTTTTTGCCATTTTGGACGTTCACGTAGTCCCTTCCTTTTTCGTAATATTTTCATTGGTGCAGCAAGTCGCGTGTCTTTTATGATAATCTGTAAGGCAAAAAAAAAAAAATCCCGCAAGGCCTTTTGTATCCCATGAGTTTATATATACGGCGGAACACTTTGACTCCAAATAGTATGTTTGCGCGTTGCTACATTTATGTCCGAGTCCGTACGTTTAAAATACTTTTCGTTTGATTTGGTGCTCAAGACGAAAATTTTCGTTTTGAACGTCGTTCACATTCTACAATAAATAATTCGCCTATATAGAGCCCGGGTGTCATTCCATGACGTGGCGATCGCACATGTCATATCACAAATAACATTTCATTGCGAGGAACCTGTGATTCATTCCTTTCAAGCACGCTATACCACGCTTTCTATTCACGCTGGAAGGCTTCTTACCTGCGCGACACTCTAATCTGCAACGCGCCGACATTCCCTACACGTTGGAACTTGCATATCGCGGACATGTGTAAAGTAGAGCGTCCTCTCGCTACTAAAAGCTCGCCGTACGAAAATAGGGCCTCAGACACTCGGGAGCACATATGTGCGTTACGAAGGTAAACCTAAAGAAGACACAAAAAAAAAGAAACCGCGTGGCAGCTTCGTTTTGAAGCCTCGAGAGAAGGCATCGACGGGCCGCGAGCGATGGTGTATCCTTTGCAGGGAGGGCACTTCACGCTGAAGTGCGTCTCCTGCTCCGAATTGCCGTCACCGGCGCAGCTCTCAATCACGTTTCGGTGGTGGACTAATGCATAGCCCGCGTGCGCGTGAGAGAGACTGAATAAATCAGAGTGTGAGGAAGTGTGAGTGAGAGGTGTGAATGAGAAAGTAAGAAGTATTTAGAACGAAAGTGAGATAGCGGGACTCAAAGAGGGATAAGAAGCCAGGGAGAGAGAGAGAGAGAGATTAAGGGAATGGGTGTGAAGTAGAGAGTGAGTGAGAGAAAGTGTGTGAGGGAGATTGAGGAAGAGAGAGTGAATCAGAAAGGAAGAGAGTGAGCGAGAATGAGAGAGAAAGAAAAGGAATCAGTGCGGTACGAGTCCTGGCGACAGAAGGCCGTGGAGGGGACGGGAAATTTTGAGAGAGGTGGGCGGACTCATTCGTAGGTGCCGTTGACATTTAAGACGCCGACGAGGCCACTCTCAGGCACGCCGCGAAGTAAGTGCGCAGCCGCCCGCCGCACGTGTAGAAACCGCTGACGTCAGGCGACGAAGCGGGTAGAATGAGAGAGAGACAGAGAGAAAAAGAAGTGCGAGCGACAGGCGATAGAGTAGGTAAACAACTCGAGAGGCCTGCTTCGAAAAGCGAGAGCGGCCGAAATGTCCTTTTTTTTTCTTTCCCCCACCACAGTTCACTCCGATTCCCCATTTCGCCTCGTGGTTGGAAGTGCTATTTGGCCGCCGTCCTTATTTTTTTTGTTCATTTGCTATTTTGTTTGTTTCACGAGAGGCCTTTACAAGTTCGCTTGTGCTCCAGCGTGCCGTCCGCATGGTTCCTTTTTTTTTCTCGTTTTTTCGCTCGCGCGACGGCCTACTCGAAAGAAAAGACAGCTGTTTCTGACGCGAAGGCTACGCTGGGAGACCCTTTTTCCCTCATTTATTTCAGTACACCGCCGTTGAGAAAACGATTGTTGTGACGAGTGTGGTGGGGCGTAGCGAAAGTGTAAGCAGAAAATGGGCAGTTGGGGAAAAACGCGGAGTAGGGACGAGGGAAAAGGCGAAGTGTTGGAAGGAACGGAAGGGAAATGGGGACGCGCCGTATTGCATGTCGTGGAGAAACGATGTATAGGCCGTGAGGGAAAGGAAGTGATGAGGACTTCAATGAACGCTGGAAAGTCTAGTCTTGTCAAATGCCTAACGCGCAGGTGTGACGTATGCAGACATAAAGCACATCCCTCTATTACACGTGGTTGGAATTCATGTAGTCTCTGTGTATTACTACACAGGGTGTTTTCAGCGAACACTTTCAAAATTCATTTAAGGTTGCCTGTGGCAGATAGCCCAGTTCTAGTTAATGAGCTGGTCTTCTCGACGGGGCGGACATTACTTGCACAAGAAATTGAAATGCATATTCGACTAATCAACAAAATTCACTAAATAAGTTTTTAACTAATTACCTGATGGGGCGCCCATATTGCAATTTACAAATTGTAGTCGTGGAGATCGCAAGGCGGATCCACTTTGAATGAGTTCTCGGGATGACACCAGTTTCAAGATAATAATTCCCGAACTTTGCGGAGAAATGCATTGGCGTTCCAGTTAATTTTGTGCTTCAGTGCATAAAGCGACGTTTTTTTAACTAACTAACTGGAACGCCAATGCATTTCCCCGCAAAGTTCGGGAATTAATATCTCGAAGCTGGTGTTATCCCGAGAATTCGTTCCAAGTGGATCCGCCTTGCGAACTCTACGGCTACAATTTGTAAATTACAATATGGGTCGTCAGGTAATTGGTTAAGAAGTGAATTAGTGAATTTTGTTGATTAGACGATTATGCATTTCAATTGCTTGTGCACGTAATGTCCGCCTCTTCGAGTAGAGCAGCTCATGAACTAGAATTGTGCTATCTGCCACAGGCAACCTTTAAAAATTTTTCAAAGTTCGCTGAAACACCCTGTATATGTGCGTCTTGACAAGCTATGGGACAGTGCCCGTAGAGATGTAGCACATTTTTTTTTCATTCTACCATGTTTAGTTTTTCCTTCATTTCACTCATCTTTCGTACCTCTGTTCCCTTTTTGCCAGTACAAGGTAGCCAACCGGAGATATCTTCTCGTTAGGCTCCCTGTTTTTCTTCATTTAAATCTCCCTCTAGTCCTTTTTATTAGACGGAAAGATGCAATAAAATATATATATGTATATGTATCTGGATATGAATGAAAGTAAGAATGGTTGTTTTCCGACTGGAGCGCACATACATTGCGTTCGTTCTTCCAGTTTTTCGGAAAAGATAAAAAAAAAACACCAGGAAGGCGGTGCAATTTCGTGGGAGAAACGGGAAAGATGGGATGGCTCTCTGAAACGTCAATGGCGGAACGGGATCGAAATGGAAAGGGTAACACGCAGGCGCTAGCGATACACTGAGCGCGCATGTGGCTGTTACGTCCGTCGTTACACGACCGGCACACTCGGCTGCCCGAGAGATAAGGAAAATTGGGGAGACGGCGAAGGAGAGGGAGTGGTCGTCGGTAAACAGGCATTACATGGAAGAAGGGAGAGAAGTGCAGGTGTGGCCTGGGAGATAAAAGATGGAGGGAGAAAAAAAAAGAAGGTGGCACAACTGTGGTTGTAAAGGAGAACACATCAATAAACTACGCGTGAAAGGAACAGAAAAATAAAAAGGAATAGAACTACCCCGGCAAAAGCGTACGACGATGGAACGTCGCTGGATTAACGATGATCGATCTGGCCCCGTCTTCGCCGGTGATACGGGGCGGGCAGTTTTGCGGGGCCCCGGCCCAGCACCCGGTACATTCCCGCGTCCTCCATTCCATACGCTCACTTTGCCCAAGCACTCCCTCGGTTGTACCTAACTGCAGCTTCGAAAACATTTTTTCTTCCTCTTTTCCCTTCATTCCAAAGCGTCCTTAAAGTCCTTGCAGCTGCGTTTCGCTCGCTCGCTTCCTCGTACACTGGTGTATCGTGAGTTTGTTGTGCAGTGGTCGCGGAAACGAGTAAGTTATTTGTGTTCACAAGGGTTATCGCTTACCCTTGTTTGGACAACATACGCTCATCTGTACACGCGTCAGTTAGGTATCGTCCAAAGGATTAGACATTTAATATAGTTACAGTAAAGTTTGAGATATGACGGGAAAATTATTGTATATATTTCTCACTTACCTAATGAAACGGTGTTACATAAAAACGCAAAAATCTAAGAAAAAAGTGTTTCGTACATCTGAACCGCTGCTTCCTGAATGCATATAACGATGGATATGTGGAACTGTGTTCCAGTCAAATATACACTTTTACCCGGAACAGTGTTCCACAAGCCTGTACCTAATACCCGGAAGATTCTTCCACACGCCTGTCACTGGAATACCTTAAAGCATGTGGGACGTAGCCTCACATATTTAACCTATGTTTATTGCAGCATAGTTCCGCATATTTATTTTTGCGTGTACGTAGGCTATTTTCATTGTTATGTATAACAAGTTTGGAACATATCTAAAGCCATTCAATATATTTCGTGATTTTAAATCAAACGTCGTTCTATTAGGCAAGAGCAAAACATATGCAAAAATATTCCACTTATAGCTGGATCCGAAGTAGAACGAAATTTAGAGGACAGGCATAGGTGCACACTCTTCATCGCGTTTCACAAATACGCCGCAAAATGGAACATATTTCCATCGATGTTCCACTTACTATGCGGGACGTACGTGGAACCTTCGGTCGAACTTGTTGCCAGTGTGACTGTATATCACTCAAAACCTCACGGCGACGGCCGAAATGCGCCTGGAGTATCCATATAATTGCTATCGCAATAATATCGGCCAACTGAAGTTTTAAGAAGCGGAGCATCTAATCTGGTTGCAGAAAAATTCCATCAACTAAGTGGAACATTTTTTGCGTGATTGTTCCACTTACTTTGTTCAATTTATGTGGAACGAGATTAAAGGCACTGAGGAAGGGAAGGGGGGGGGGGGTGGAGGCGGAGTGTTGAAGGACTGATCTACGACGATCGCGCGCTTGAGTAAGTGTAGCAAGGTCGACGACGCCCTTTTTGGTCGTCGCCCGTATCAAGCTGCGGCAGCAACGACGCTGCGCCAAGTGTGATGGAGTGGTTTCTGGGAGCGCGCCGATGGCGATACGTGCGCCATCCGCTGCGAAATGAAGAAAAGCAAAAGTGGGTAGACGGAGCAAATATCTCCCGGTCCTCCCCGGTGCGTTGTAACGGCCACGGAGCGTCCGCAGCTGGCTACCAGATGGCGCGCACCACGATAGCGTGGACTCCTTGGTGTGTTGCGGATGAGCCACGCAGGGCGTCGATCTGGGCTGATGTCTTGATGCTTGCACGACAATTTATTTGTGAGCGTAGTTGTAGAGTGTCTCGGGGCAAGTGCTTAGGAGCCATCTTATCTAACAAAAGTGCAAGGTCGTGCTTGTTTCTGTACAATAGACAGTCTGAAAGGCGATGCTGGTGTGCTGATTTCTGTGTGCTGTAGCCGACGCTGGTTTCAAGTTTGCCAATCCGTAAAGGCGTTCACGGCACGACTAGAAACTGCGCCAGATTTGTGCATGGCTTGGTGTACGCTTGATGGCAAATACCAGTGTGATTACATACATTATAAATCTGAGGGATGTGTTAGTGTGAAACTGAAACTGGTCATGGAGAAGAGTACACAATTTCTTAGCTCGCCCACGGTATGTTAGTCGTGAATAAATTGTGTTTAGTTTAATTTTCACTAATAAGTATGCTCAGTATATACGATATGTTCAACGAATTCAATACAATCCTCTACACAGGCTTGCGTCGAAAGCCAATTTGCCTTGATTTACGAACGCTTAGTCAATTATAATTGGAATGGCGGGCAGTGTCAATTATGTCAGTTCCGACGCAAAAGAAGTCATAGCATACTGGTCGCTTGAGTGCCCTTCGTTGGTTTATCGGAGGTTTGTCCTTCTTATCGCTTTCAGGCACCAGACACCAGGGCCTGTATTCACAGGAACGTTCTGACGCTCGGACTGTTCGTAAGAGCAGGCATGAGCCTATCATGATGCGATGATCAGCCTATTATGATCTTATCAATGGAAGTGGCCGGCCAATGACTAAGCGCGCGTACGAACTAAATGTTTCGCGAATTTGTCACTCACAGCGTAAGATTCCAGGAACGTGGCCTAGAGCGTCCAGAGGGCTGAAAACCCAGAAAAGCGCGGCTATTTTTTTATTTTTTAAGCTGGGAACAAGCAGCGACTGCAACGTAAAGTAGTTACAAATACGAATAAGTGGGCGCATTTGGGTATTTTGTTTGGGCACTCCGCCGAACATCAAGTGGTCCTTTATTTTTATTTTATTTGTCTGCGATGAACCGGTTTATTGAGATTTAATAAACCGTTAAGTAGCTTGGTGCAGCACAATTCTTGGGAATTTTTTGAATTGTGGATGCTTGCTGCAAACATAGCTAATTTCATGTAAATGCTCGGTCCTGCCATGCGAAGTCTTTATAGCTCTTCTCTTATTATAGCTTAGGCAGTCCTTTCTTTATGTAACCAGTGCTTATGAAGAAGCATTATTTTTGATTTTATTTATCTTATTTACAGTATATAATGCGGTCACGAAGGACCATGCAGGTGGGAAATTGTTTATACAGTGGCACAGTTTTGCGGCACGAATGAAGCCGTGGGGCACAAAAGCAGCCAAAGTGGATAATAAGGAAAAGGAAAGGAAACAAAGCAAACGTGCCAGTGTAACCAGAACCGTTAAAAGAAACCTGTGCCACCTAATAAAACAATACAGCTCATAGGAGAGTACAAAATAATGCAGCTCACAATACAGCTCACAATTATTATAGTATTACTAGCAGTAGCATCAATAGCACTAGTAGTTGATGATAGTAGAAGGAGTAGCAGTATTAGTAGTTGTAGTAGTTTAGTAGTAGTAGTTGTTGTGGTGGTGGTAGTAGTAGTAGTAGTAGTAGTAGTAGTAGTAGTAGTAGTAGTAGTAGTAGTAGTAGTAGTAGTAGTAGTAGAAGTAGTAGTAGTAGTAGTAGTAGTAATATTATTAGCAGTATTAATAGTAGTAGTAGTAGTAGCAGTAGCAGTAGCAGTAGTAGTAGTAGTAAGAAAAGTATCAGTAAGCACCTGAACATCCGACTTTCGCAGAACAAGAATAGGGTTGCAACACCGTAGAGGCTTGGGCTAGTCGGTAAATGCTCGACAGGGGACCCGCAATAATTCTGGGGAAATCTAATCGGTGTGTCATTCTTCTTGGTCATGGGACATGATGTACCTTTGTTTTCTTTAGGTATATATTTGTGTTCCTTTCTTAAATAGAGAATTGAGTCGTTAGCGCTGGTGTGTGTTCCCCTTCTTGTCTTTCGTCTTTTCGCGCTGTACCCCTGTCAAGAATAGGGTTGATTTCTCACGGTACTCGCCAGCGTATGAATCACGCTAATAAACAGCGTTTCCGTGTCAACCAGTGAGTGACACATGTCGCCTGAAAGAAAAAAAAATCTGGGTCACACGTTGCAGTGTCTTTCCCCGCTTGCTAAATAACTGCGCAAGAAGCACCGGTGGAACGAGTGTCAAGGCTGGCCCTGACGCTACCGCCATCATCTATTCATTGTAGCGAACACGAATAGCCGAGAATTGAAAAAAAAAGATTAACAAGAATAAAAGACATCAAGCGATAAACGTACGAACTGAGGGTCACTATACTACTTCGTATCTAAAGCTCGGCAGCCTAATTGCGTGACCGTGACGGTGGTCAGGCACTACGAGACTTCCGACAACAGGCTTCATGCCCGACTGAGCAAGGCCTTGAGCTCCGAACGAGGGTTAATTCACGCTGGCTGTTTAGCGTGTCCGCGCCGCTGCTGTTTAAGCAAGCTACTCATTTCCACAAATGCAACAACAAGGAGAAGCCTGTTTCGCATTGATGTCACACACTTTGCCGCTGACTAATGATCATCAGCTTTCTATCTGAGAGAATACAGTGGCCCTACTCAAGAAGCCTAATACCTCGTGTCCTCTGTATCCAGTGTGACACATGATCAAAAGGAATCGCGAAAGGTGCTCACGAAGGAATCACGAAACCTGAGGTCGAGGTCGCGGCTTCGGTCCCAGTCGTGGCGGCCGGCGTCGTTTGGGTGGCGAAATGCAAAACATGTTCGTGTACTTATATTTGGGTTCTCGTCACGGAACTCCAGAAGCTCAAAATTAATTCTGAGCACAGCGCCCCCCCCCCCCCCCCCATCCCCCCTCCCGAACCCTTTGAGCCGTTTCCTGACGTTGAACCTAACAAATTTTAACGCTTTTATAGCGAGACAGCGAGAGTTGCAAGGGAAAGGCTAGGGGGTTTCAAGCGGGCTCGAGGGTAAGTCGGTTTCCTAACCTGCACTTGCTAAGGAGGTTCGAGCGTTCACCATTTAGTCAGGTACAGGCGGTCACCGTCGCCCTGGTGAATCTTAAAACACATTCTTACGTGCTGCAGTACGATCCTACGAAGTATTCTTGCTCGGAATGCAGTCAGTCGCAGGGAATGTGCGTTCGATTCAAGACTATAAGAAGTCTCTGATAGTTAAACCGATATTCCTGAACATTACTAAAAATTATTGTTGATCCCTATTGCGTGGGGATTGATAGAACACGAAAGTGAAACGTGTCTTCACAGAAACTGGTGCATGTTTGCTTCATGAAATCACGGTACGCTGCAGCGGAAAGCGCACGATATTCCCCCGATAAATTGATAAGGGCGTTCTAAGCGGGGTTTCGGTGCATGCGTCCGCGGCGCAATGGATTCAATGGCGGACCTCTGTACTATAGAGGTTGTGGGTTCGAATGTTGCCGTCGGACACTTTTAATAGTGTTTATTTTATTATTTTTTGCGCTGTAATTCATTGAAAATGACGAGTTTATAAAAAAGTCACTTCGTACATTATTCTGTGGCTACACCGCTTTGGAGCCTCCTCTGCGCCCTGACTACCGAAGCGCTCAATGTGGGCGCTCGAAGGACTATGTCTACCGGCCCCGACCTGGGTGGAGCCACCGGATAGATTGGCGGGGCCTCCGGCCCCGCTTTAATTCTTTCTCCTCAGGACCTAAATAAAGTTCGTACTCACTCACTCATGTGGGCGCTAGTTAGTGTCACTGTTTGTGTCCACGAAGAGAGGAAAAAAAAACGAAAAAAGAATAGGGGAAAGCCTTCACCACGAAATAGGTATAGCAGGCATAGAACCAATTAAGCATTAACGAAAGAGAGGGTCGCGCAGGCCAAAAAAAAAAAAAAAAAAATAGTGTCACGATGCAGTACTTCGCTTCACCGCTCCTAGATGGGGGCACGTCACATCCGTTGCAGGAAGTCATTCGGGAAAGCCGGCACAAAACACTTTCGTGTTAAAAAGGTTTGATTATTCAGATATTATAAACATTGCACTCCCGCAGCCCTAATCAGGGCCATTGAAGGGATGACTACAAGTGAAATGTAGTGTCAAATTGCGTGGTCAGAATGAAGACTCACTAAATAACTGATTGATTAATAAAATATCTAATCCTTTTTTACATTTTCTTATTATTTGTTCACCCGTTGTAATGCTCCTTTAGGATTTTATGGCAATATAAATGGCAATAATTACCATTGATTGATTGATTGATTGAACGTGCTTGGCGGTGGCGTACGGAAACGCTCGACAATGTAGTGAAAATCTGATAGCCATATGATTCCTGCACAAAGGAGCAAACACCGCAGAACCGCCTGCAGTGCGCAGCTGCTGTTACGCCACATAACCATTAAACCACCGCCAAGCACGTTGAAAATGAGGAGTTTATAAAGTCACTTAGTTCATAATTCACATTGCCACATAACCATTTGAAGAGTTACAAATTCGGCAACACCAGATAACCATTTTTTAGGGTGCAGCGGCCGTAATACCACGGTAGTATTCGCAGCATGTAACTGCTTTCAGTCTATTGTCATCCTACAGAACGGTGAATTGGTCCGCTGACATGTGGCTGTGCGCCTCTTCGCAGGACATCCCGTCCTCGGGCCTGGACCAATGGTTTCCCCTGCAGGGTCGTTCTCAGCGGTCCACCATCCAGGGCCAGATCCGACTCAAGCTGTGCCTGGGCACCCGGGAGGACCGCGGCATGGCCGCCTCCATCGACGACAACTGGAAGGAAGTGGTCGAGCACCAGGAACTGCTCTGGATATTCATCGAACACGAACTCGGGCAGCTCGAGGTGCGCACGAATCACACTTGCTCTTTTTCTTTAATACTTGATATTAGGCAGTTCTGGAATAGTGTTTGCAGCCAAGCGTAAACGCATTACGTACGTAAAGAAAAAGAGTCGTCTTCACTGTGCATGCTCCGAACGTTGTTGGGTTCCTGTCGTTTACGTGCGCTATGATAACGTACGTTATAGTTGGCGAGTTTAACGTTCGTAATGTTTACGCCCGCAAAGAAATAGCATTTTCGAACATGGCGGCACCCCTGGCTCCCGCTTCAACGTGAATTCTCGTGATGGATACGCTCTCACTCTCGCTGATCGCCAGTAACTATTGTAATGAACTTTCGCTTCCTCTAAACTCTCCTGAAACGTTGGTTATGAGCGCATAGCACATTCAGTTTCGGAGATTGTTCGGCAATTGCGGTGGTCATAGGCCTAACGAGACGCGTCCGCATAGCAACAACAGGGTGGTTGCTAATGGATTGACTTGCCTTGGATACGTTTGGCACGAGGCACCAGACGCCTTCCTTACGTTTGCGTTCCCGTAGGGTAAACTAAAGGTCTTGAAGGGATGCGCCCCGTAACGTCTTGCAAAGGAACTTACGTCTAACGTACGTAAGGCGACAAACATTATTCTAAAACTGTCTGTTCAGGAGACGCTGGCGCCTTCAGGCGACGCTGGCTACGCATATATATATATATATATATATATATAACACATATCATCATCATCAGCCTATTTTTATGTCGACTGCAGGACGAAGGCTTTTCCCTGTGTTCTCCAATTAGCCCTGTCTTTCACTATAGCTGAGTACAATGTCCACCTGCAAATTCCCTAATTTCATCACCCCACAAATATATACTAAATACTAAATAGCAAGCCGGCACTGAACGAAAGAAAGGTACCAATAACAAAACAGCCGGAGATTGAGGTAACGTGAATGCACTAAAATAGCTCACAACAGAAATTACACAAATCAAATTGAAACATGAGGTCGTCTCAGATAAATTTAGAACAGACGTGGCAGAACAGGTCACGTAAATCACATTAAAACGTAAAATCAGTTCACATGAATACAATCAGGGGAAAAATCGCAGCAAAGCTCACTTAAGACACACTCTGGAACGTACAGACAGATATAATAGACGCATTAAATACGGAAAACGCGATGTTAGGTTACATAAATTCACATGAACTCGGGCATTGGACGGACATGAACTACCAATGAATAATTTCAACTAATATTACTCTCTTCTGGAAAACTCTGCAGGGCCACTAGCTCTGGCATTTGTAATATATCTGTAGGCCATGGGCCTATGACCTCGTTAAGGGTTAAGCTTTTAATGCGAAGTGTTAAATCATTGGCCTACAAACCTTTATTGCTCGGCGTTAAGGGAGTAGATTTGAACATTGGCAGGCACAAGACAAACGGAATGTTCAATAGCCTGGAAAGAGAACGAGAATTTGTGACTGGCAGATGGCCTATAGGAATTTGTGCAAGGGTACGTTTGTCTAGGCCACTTACTCACAGGGGACTCTGATCATCGGAAGGAAAGCTAGAGAAAAACAAAAATGGGTCGGAGCGCAATCCGTAGGCATTTACAAGTCATAGCCAAAAGCTCGCGACTATACCGGAACTGAAAAGCGTAAAATCATTCCATTCTGCCAGTACTAATGTGCGGTACAGAAACTTTCGAGGTTAACAAATTAGCTTTACAAGTTAGAAACCGCGCAACGAGTGAGGAAACGAAAAATTATAGGCGTAACTCCTAAAAAGCAGCAATACATCGTTGTGGACTAGAGAGCAAACAATCGTAGCCGATATTCTGGTTGAAATTAAGAGAAAGTAATGGAGCCGGACGGGCCATGTAATGGCGACGAGAGGATAACCGGTGGCCTATACAGCTACAGAATGGGTGCGAAGACAAGAGATGCGCAATCGAAGATGGCAAAAGTCAGAGGAGTCAGAAGAAAGTTTGCACGTGTAAGATGGGGCCCACTGGCGCAAGACAGGGGTAATTGTTGGAGGAGGCCTTCGCGCAGCAGTGAAAATAGATAGGGTGATGATCATGAATAAAGCATCAATCTCCAGCTTTTCCTTTTTTTTTTGCGGCTGCGGAGCGTCAGTAATATTTGTAAGAAATGTGCGTCCGATGGCTAGTTCTGAGCCCGTGTGTTCAAGCGCAGCAAGCCGATGCTCTACCCAATGTAAAGAAATCGAATATATGCGCGAAAGATGGCACGTCTGGCCCCTACTTTATAGCGTTTCCATTTTATTGTAACATAAGGAGGTACCGATGCTGTGCAGTCGTGCAGATTGTGTTCCTCAATTTGCCCGAGACCATGGCGCTGTCGCAAGGACGGCCGAGGGCTTCCTTACGACAGTCGTAATCGTCCTTGCGTTTTCGTCGGAATCGTTCCACTCCACTTTATTGCCGTCTCTCAGACGAGTTAGCTACCTGGTCGTACAAACCGGCTTTCATTTTTTCTTAATTTTTTTTTGTGTACGTGGCAACGCTTCAGAATATTTGACAGCGGTCCTGTTTTCTATCTTTTTTTATATTCTACATGAAGATAACTACAGGCAGTGAAAGTTGACCATAAAAAATAATAAATAGCCGGGGAACGATTAAAGTAGCTTACAGTGCATGCGAAGCTTTGAAAAGCCAGACGGCTAGCAAGAAAACTGCGCTACAGCACTTCACGTGGTTTAGACGGCGATTTCGGGCGCCATAGCATTTCACAATCACAGAAAAGCGCCAGCTTCTTTCATTCTTTTCCCTCCTTGTTTTTTTTTTTTTGTTTTGTTTTATCTCCTTCGCGAGTTCCTCAAACGCTATAGCAAATACAGAGAAAACATTTAATGCACGCCTGCACTCTCTTGGAAGGATGAACTATTCCTGACTGAAACCGGGTGCCTTCAGTAAGCGGGAGTTTGGTTGTCGGGGCACCATTACTGGAGGGATTTAGCTTGCCAGTAAACGTATTAGCCCTCGAAAAATACCGTATTACCGGTGACGTAGGAGCCAGTATGGAAGATGGTATAGACATCTAGCGACGCTTTGTTGAACCACAACACGTTGGAAGAGTTCTCGCGTTACGTAGGTCTTGAAACTAAATCTCTCAATGGCCTTTTTCTCGAGGTTTGACATGTCTTCCTCTGTAAGCTTCATGCCGAATAAGTAAGGCGTGCCTATCCCCGAGATAGTGCAACAGTAAGCTGAGCTTACCCCTGAGACGGCGCGGTGAAAAGCATGCCGATAACGGCGCATAGCAGTTGTAATTCGAGGTCACGTGGGCCGCTTATAAGCGGCCCACGTGACAAACGCCTACTATAGTGGGCGTTCGTCGGGTAGGCACGCAGTCGCTGTGACGTAGAACGGGCTGCTGAAGGTGGGCAGTTTCATAGTGCCTAATTAACCGATTCGCTTCACACAGATTGCAGAATGTGCGTCGGATCTGCGTAATAATTTGTAGTTTTGAGTGGCTAATCGAACCCAATCTGTCACCATGCCGCAGTGCCCCAGCTACGAGTGGGCCGGAGACCTGCCGGCGCCGGCGCTGACCATCCTCCAGCAGCACGCCATACAGGGAGACCTCACGGAGTTGCAGCAGGCCATTTGGTGAGTGGCTGCTTCGGTGACTCCTTAGTTATACGTCAGCGTGTCTAGCAGTTTGGGTCTCGCACGTGCATGTGCTGCGGAGCATCCAAAATAACCAAGGTGAACTTTTATAGACGCAGGGAAAGCTGCTATAGGACGTGCTTCGTAGGAAATGAACAGTCGACGGCGACCAGTGTTATCGCGTGACATCTTTGACCTGGTTGCCGGTTTTCGAATGCCGCGTGGATATTGGAGTGATGATTCAAGGGAACTACTGCATGGTGTTCTATATGTTAATTAATTGGTTATTTATTAATTAACTTACAAGCAACTACAGAGGGAGCATTGAGTACGTGTGTTTACAGGCATGTACAATTTCAGAGCAGGAGCACAATATAGTAACTAGTAAGTGTAGGCATATTTACGCAAGTGTTAGATAGAGATGAGGTGGAGCATCCATACAATAGGCGGAGAGCAACGAAGGAAAATGCGCAATGAATATTGCATTATAGAATAAAAGGTTATGGAGATCTCACGCACTGTGGGAATCTGTATACGGGAAGCTTTCAAGAGTCAGCAAGACATGATGGCGCTTTATGACAAAATATGGGCTGTAGATTTCAGCGACCTCCCTCAGCCACCACACTGGACCTTGCAGAGAAAGTGAAACTGCAACATTGAGGCGGTTTCAATCACACGACACGACGTACTTCACCTTGTATGGAAAAGGGCGCCACAATACGATGAGAGAAGCGCAGCGAATTTCTGTGACGAACGCTTCCCATATCCATCTTCATCGTCACCTAGAAGATGCGGGCGCGCACTTTTTATAAACAAATAGCCACTATGTGTAGCGCCTAACACGCCAAGCGTATTAAAGCGCATGACTAGCGTTCGGGAAATTCGTATAAGGGTGTCTTAGGGTACGGCCACGCTAGCGGCAAAACCGCGTTTAAAACCAACCATCGTAAATGCAATCTCTCTCTCTCTCTATATATATATATATAAATGTCAAGGTGACATAAACAGCCAAACAGAAACATATATACGGACAAATATCGAAGCGTGGGGAGCAGCTAAGGAAAGGTATTGCTTTAACAATACGTAAACAATTCGCACGTGTAACAAACACTGGACAAAACGGACATCATTGTACATTTTATTAAAAAAACACGTACTGCTGAATTTTTTTACGAGAAGTTACTGGATTGGTATGCTGAAAACATTTTGCCTTCTTTACCTTTTCGTATCTTACATTTCTTTCAACATTGCGTGTTGTTGGCTACATCTCTGAAATAGAGTGGAATAGTAATTAAGTAATTATTATTATTCTTAATAAAAATAATAATAGTAATAATAATAATAATAATGGAGGAAAAGTAAAACGAGCAAGGAGCAGAAGAAGTGGGTAGTGAAGACCGATACAGCGTCATTTAGCCGTACACATTATTCGAAGTACTTGACCGGAACGAGTGCCATTCGGGAGCACAGCTCATTCGCCAGAGCACGTGTTATCCAGCATTAACCTGGCAACGTCATCCATTTCTTGCCCAAAGTTGTGACGATCCCCCAATGGGGCACATCGTGGTCTAGAGCAGAGCAACTCGGACGCACCTTTCCAGGCATTACACTAAGCACGGAGGCTATGATCTGCGGCTGGCTTTCCGCGCGCGAAGCTCTGGGGCTTCGCAAAGATCGGGTGGTCGCCAGGCAACGAGGATCGTTTTTCTCATTTAGATAAGAAGAGGAAAGCAGAAGAGGGTCCATGTGCTCCAGTGGGATTCTGGAGGGCTTTGACACCGCCGAGTGGATTTGTCGTAGTCGCTCAAGAGACGTATCCGCGCAAGGAGGCGACCGTAGCCAACGAGAGACAGATTGGCCCGGATCAGCGGTCTCTCGGCGAGCCTCTAGTTTGTGTGTTACGTCTCGGCTGTTCAAGTCGCCGCTGACGATGATAGCGTAAAGCTCCCCGCGTAGCTTAATTGCGCGGTTGTGCTAATGTTACTCGGATGTTACCGAGACATTACGGCAGCTTGCCGTCTTGTGGTTGGTTATGTAAAGGTCTGTGGTGATCGCTTGTTCTTTGATATTTCGAGAAAAGAAAAAGAAAAGCTGACAGCACTGATGGTGTGAAAGTTCTCGGAAATCTGTCTGATGCCTCGCAATGTTCTAGGTTAACGGTTAAGGCAGTCAGTGCTTATACCGCTTGCACGAATCGTTAGCGGAGCCGAGTTTATAGAAGCTCTGCAACCTCACGGAAACACTCAAGGCGCGTATTGATTGTTGGTGCGTTTCCTGTGCGGCGGTTTCCATCACCGCACAAATGCTGGGATCATTGCGCTCACTTCTTATGCTATCGCGTGGCGATGGCTGCTCAGCAAAAAGGAAAAGAAAAGAAAAAAAGAAAAGACACAGAAAAGTAAGAAAATGAGAAATAAATAAGGCGGACTAATAATAATAATAATAATAATAATAATAATAATAATAATAATAATAATAACAAAGAAAAAGAAGAGGGAGAGTGTCCTAAGAAATGACGTATCGACTTGTGGTCGTCCGTCAGGGCTCCGTTTACTTATACTACATACTGACCGGAGGTCACACAAAACGCTGATCTGCCAACTGCTAAACAACAGGAAAACATTTCATGTTGACGGAAGAACATGCCGAAATGAAATAAAATCAAAACAGATCAAAGGCTATCGTTCGTGTGACCCGATGCGCCGGTCGTCACGCCGCGCGACCGTTGTGTGGCTGCTGCTGCAACGTTCGTCTGCCACGCAGCTGTGCGTCTGTCGTCATGAGGTAGTCGTCAGTCGTCATGCTCCGGCGTCATTCCGTCGTCGACGTCATCGTCGTTCTCCTAGTTGGGGTGCCCTCCCAGTTGGTGTTGCCACCGAGCCATCTGCCGCTGTATCTCTCTGTGATTTTTTTAGTCGTTTTCTATAGCATTTCCGTGGATGAGGCATTAATTTGTCTCTCAGCGATGTTGCTGTTATCGATACAGAAAAAAAACAAAGAAAAAGAACATAAATGAAAGAGCGCGAAGCCGCCAGAAGATTAGTCAGGATCCATTTTGTTTGTGTGTTTCTTCTTCCCTCTGTTTTTTTTTTTTGCCGCGCTCGGAAATCGATGAAGCTTGTTAATTCCCGTTTTTTTTTCTGCTGTGTGCGCCGAAAGGGCTGCCTCCTTTCTCGCGGCACAAAATTAATATTCGCGGCGCGCCGCTTCTGTGCGCGCCGAAATCGTTCAACGCGGTGGCGGCGACGGTATCTGGGAACGCAGTATACGTTGTTTATCATCCCTCGCGGTTGGTTGTCCGCGCCTTGCAGGTGCGGCTGCTAGGCAAAGCCTTTGCTAGTACGTATTTGTTGTCGTCATTTTTTTCTCCCCCTTTGAGCTCCTACCTTCTTACTCACGACTGCGGCTCTTAGAGTGAAGCGCAGGAGCTGCCTCGTACACAAAAGAACAGGAAGATGGGTGGATGTTGCTGGAAATAAGTGTTAATGGGAGTGGTTTTGGGCCGAGCGTTCCGAGAAAAGTGCGGGCTTTCAGCGGAAAGCCCTCGTGTTGCCCGTTTCTCGGGAGCGCATATTTCGTTTAGTGCAGAGTGCTCAGGCAACGCTACAGAAGATACTAATGTAGTGCGGTCGTAGAAATGTGTCACTTCGCGCGTCTTGCACTGCGGTTGTTTTTCATCTGCGACGTTCTCCTGTTGAATGACGACCTCATATAACGATTACTTCAACTTGTGGACGCACGTTTTACGTCGAATTACACACTCTGCGCTTTTGTGTTTCAAGTGGGAGACGTAGTATGCTCCTGGGCGCGAGCGCGAGTGATGCGATGCTGCCGCTGGGCCTTGAAATATGTCACTCCGCTTGCTGGGTGGCAAATAGGTTTACATAATTTTAAATTAGAATTAAATTCCTGGCTTTTCACGTGCCAGAACCGCGACGTGATTAGGTAACACGCCGTAATTGGGGATTCCGGATTAATTTTGACCACGGGGGGTTCTTTAACTTGCACCTAATACGCGGTCGACGAGTGCTTTATACAGTATAGAGTCCAGGCGACACGGTCCAACAGCGCAACGGAAAATCTACTGCGCCAACACGATGGTTTAGGTTGAAATATTTGACGCCTTGACGTGTACCAAATACGCCGTATTTTGCGACATAAAAGCACGAGTCTTAATTTTACACCAAAATAAATCATGCGTACGTTCATAATTTTCTTTCATAGGCGACGGACTATTTTTTTTTTCTCGCTGAGGCACGCAGCGAGACAAGTCTCTCTGGTCTTCGTAGCGTTGCTTGCTTGTGTGTAAAACTGAGTATAGTCGTTTCTTTATACTACCATGTAGTCGTAATGGCGTACCTGGTAATAACCTACAAAACTTTGATAGAATGTAAGTTTGGTTATGTTGGTATTCCACTTTAGGGGCCCTTACAGTGCGCAGTGAACGCCGGGACAGTATCAAGGACGCAGACAAAGCGCTCACATTCCAACATTTGTATTTTTACAGAGGCCACATTTGTAATATACATAGCAGAGAGAACAACAGCTTGCGCAAGCGGATCTTATACAAGTTACTAAGTCAAGTTATACTGAGCACATACTGACATACTGAATCTTGACTACATATATTAGGCTATTAGAGGGGAACTCCGTGGGAATTTTGGGTGGAATGTACCTGTATTCGTCTAACCTTCGTGCCTGCGGCTTCAGACGTTCATGTGGTGTTATTTATTGTAAAATTTCAGCAGCTTTATCATCGTGAATTTCGTACCAATAACAGTTCGACATAGGAAGGCAATAAGTCCCGGAGCGCATGCACACGCGAGCACACGCGTAATCAGTGTAAAGTGTTGAATTTATAACGAGATTATTAATTGAGAAATGATGAATTCGCAAACTCGCTATCGCTGTTTGAACCCGGAAGCTCGAAGTATAGTTGAATACGTGTTCTGCAACCCAGCATTCCAACTCTATCTGAACAGCCATACCTTCAAACTCCCATTGGCACTAGCGCCAGTTTTTTCTTGGAAACTTTATGCTTTTGACGACTACGGCTGTTACCATGGAAAATAGCGGCTGTAACAAAACAAAAACAGCAGGTATAAAGAGACGGAGACGGTGTTAGGGGAGTATCTTGCCGGGCGGCAGCGTGTACCGAGAAAAGCGCAGGTTTTCAGCGAAAAGCTGCCGCGCTGCCTGTTTTTTGGGACTCGTCAGCGTTTCTCGAGCTCTCCACGCAGCATAGACGTCGTCAAGAGGCAGGTGTTTTTGTTTGATTGCTTCGTTGCAGACGTATTTCGGTGTGTTGCCATCTCTTTTGTGGCTTTCGCCGAACCGAGATTTTCAACTGACGCCGGGGGAGAACTGGCGACATCCCGTAATAAAAAAATGTGAGCAATGCTATAAAGCCTGCGGAAGAAATACACGTGCATTATCGGCGCTCAGAACGAGCGAGACTGTGTATATGCGCAAACAATTAGGGAGCGTTATGCGACGAAAGGGGGAAATAACCAAAATGGGAGAGATAAGACAAAGGGGAAGGAGAAACACAAACGACAAAAAGTGAACAAATAAATGGATTTCTTTCTCCGAATGGTTCTTGCGTTGCTCTTCAGTGGCTTTTGATGAACGAGGAAATGGTAACGCACTGTCGCCTGTAGACGGCATAGCAGCTCTCTGCTTGGGAAATGTCTACAACCTACCGCAAACGACGCCGTGTATCGGTAAGTGCAGTGTATCGACTTATCGACGCTATATGGAGAAAGAAATGGAGCTGGGCAGGTCATGTGATGCGTAGGACGGATAACCGGTACACCACTTAGAGTTACAGAATGGGTGCCAAGAGAAGGGCAGCGACGTCGAGGACGGCATAAAACAAGGTGGCGTGATGAAGTTAGGAAATTTGCAGGCGAAAGTTGGATCAGCTAGCACAAGACAGGGGTAATTGGAGATCGCCGGGAGAGGCTTGCGATGGCCTTATATATAGACTGATGATGGTGATGATGGTGAATTTAGCGATAGACTGCATACATGTTAGTAGGATGACTAGAGCCAACACTATAGCCGACAGTGTGCTCGCGGTCCGAAAGGGCGGTGAAAGGAGCTGGTTGGTGGCTATTCATGCTTTCTTCTTACGCTACGTACGAAGAGACGGGGACGGGGAAACACGGGCAAATGAGGTTCGAGACCGGGCTAGTTGGGGTTCCATGTTACCGGGCCTCTTCGATTATCCGTTTCCGACGGTCCCGGACTGTCCGAGGTGGCGCTTTCAGCCAATGAGCGCTGCGTATTCGGCGTCTCGGACGTTCTGCGACTGTCAGGGACGGATAATCGAAGAGGGCCCATTTGCAGCGCACACCGGGACAAAGACCAGAAAGGACGAAGCCAGACGCTGACTTCCAACTGTGTTTGATTTCCCGCGAGTAACACGTATGCGCACACAAGGAATTTATAATCTCGTGGGCTTTCAAGAAAACAAACACAAAGTGCAGGAAGGCAGAGATGTTTTTTTTTAGCGCTACACTGTTCAGATTGCAGATGCGCCCCTCGGTTTAAAAATGCCGCAGTAATCGGTAGACGCCTGAATAACCAAACTGGAATCACTAACGGAGCTACGGCCATTGCTAATAGTTCTGTCAGCACGCCTTCTATCGCTCTTCCGCAGAAAAAAAAACATTAATAATAATTATCATATTTAGGATGCGCGGAAAGCTGTGCGCACAGTTAGGGTGTTTCACAGTCGGCAGAGAGCCACGCACCTGTTATCAGGATTTGGTTGTATAACTTTTTTTTCATGATTATAAATTTCACGTATGCATATGTATTTTATTCGTGCACGTGCGCCCAATGCATGGTACACGGGAATTTTTGCATGTCCGCCTCCATCTAAATTCAGCTGCCGCGGCCCGGATCTGATCCAGCGACCTCGTGCCGAGTAGACAACACCTGTCTGACATAACGGCATATTCTCTACGCAAGAAATTGCCGCTTCAGCTAGCTCTACGGATGGCATGATGACACACGTGGTGTCCCTATTTCAGAGCACAATTGCTTGCCTTCTTTAATTTCTACGTGTTTGGTATTTGTATGTTACGACGAGTAACAATGAAATAGCCTCTTCTTCTTTTTAAATAATATAAGCTTGGCAAGTCTACCTTCGTAGACACCTGCTGTTCTATTTTTCAAAAAACGAAGCCAAAAGAGGTAACCGAAAAACTTTAGCTCTACTTCGAAGCATGGTGTAAGCCGCATGCTATAGCAATGCTTTAAGCATCTTCCTGTGCACGCCAGTTCTTTAAGAAAAAAGGAAAACCACTCTGTGTGAAACCACGGTGATGAAAGAACGCCTGCAATGCACATTTCTTATGCTATGAGATTGCGATCTTATCCATAATAAAGAATGAACACGATGAGCGTAGACGTGATTATCGTTATTTATGTGTTTATGCAAACAATAAAGTTTTTTACTCGGAAAAACGTGAGATATGCTCGCCTGCTCCAGATACACGGAAATGATGCTGTTCCTATGCGCTCATGTCATTTGAATGAACAGTGATGCCACGAGGCAGTATACGATGGTTTATTGGCCTGTTTCCTGCTCCTAAGTTGATGTGCTACGTGACACTGGCTAGCACTCCCAGGGCTATATACTCATGTACACATACATAAATACATAATAAAGTTAACCGGAGCAATGGCCGCTGCGGCTTAAGGATAGAGAACCGCAAGCGTAATGAGGAAGTTGTTGGTTTGGCTCCTGCCAGTGGCAAGTCATGTTTCTGTCGCTTGCTTTATAATTTTCCGAATATATTTTGCGTCACATTTACTACTGCACAGGTATTTCTACATCTCAGCAGTTAACTTTTTCTAGGCTTCCTGTAGCTTCATTGTCTGTTTGCTTCGTGTACCTCTCTTGTCTCTTCGCCTTGCCTATGAGTAGAGTAGCAGTCTAGAGGACATTGTATACCTCAGGAAAACCTCTCTGCGTTTCCTCAATAAATTTACCTCTCTCTCGTCTGGTTGTGTAACAAAAAAAAAAAATCTAGCCCCGCGGTTTCCTTATTTCTTGCCGCTCTATGGATATATCGAGCTCATGAGTGAGGGCTTGCTTATAAGAATTTGCAATAAATAGGGATCAGGGTCAGTAAAGTTTTCTTGGGCTTCAAGGGTATCGGAGCCGAAGTTATTGACGCAATCATGACTTTTGTTTTTTCTTGTGCAGCCGATGGGTGATGTACTCTCGGAAGCACATGGGCGTATCCTTGGACTACGCGCTATTGCTGCAGCTGCTGGACGACCTGGACCGCGCCTGGGAAGACTCGGATCGGCCATTATCAAGGGACGAGGTAAGGCCGAAATTAGTGAAGTTCGCAGAAACTTCTGTCGCTTCTGCAGTTCCCGGTATTCCAGTAAGTGAAGAGCAGAAGGGCCGCAAAGCTCCCGCAAATAGGACGAACGAAAATTTAATAAATTTGTAGTTTTTCGTGCCACACCCTCTATGTGATTATCAGGCACGTCGTATAGTGGAGGCCCCTTGTATAATTTTGACCAGTTGGAGTTTTTTTTTAATGTAGCACCTAAATGTAAGTACATGACCGCTTTTGCATTTCACATGAGACAAATGCGAAAGAGCTCAATGTTAAGAAGGCGTGAAGACTTCGTTACTTCAAGCCTTCATAACCTTCTGCTCTTTCGAATCTCTCCTACTGACCAGAAAAGATTTCGTAAAGCTGCTAATATCAACAAGGCTGATTCTTGGGCTAGTTGGTACGATTTCATTTGCTTCACCTTGATTACCTTTCCAAAAAACACCGCGCCTTGTGGCGGGCCCTGTTGTTTATGTACCGTATTTTTGGGACTATAGTTTGCACCCGGTGTATAGTCCGCAGGGATGAAGTTTGACAGAAATTAGGTGTTTTAGCTTTTCTGCGAACAGTAAGCTTGACGTGAGGAGAATGTTTTATTGTCAACTAGTAAAAGCCTGGGTCCTGTAATAAATAGTATATAGGAGTGAATACTAAAAACCGTCAAAATCACTCTCGTCGGGCTGCCAGAACAAAACAAGTCACGCAGTCATTCGAGGAACGGATTCACGAGGTCTTCATCGCTTTCAGAGTCTTTAGTTCTTTCTCATGGTCAACTGCACTGAGCTTCAACAATTCCGCGGAAGCGCAGCTATTCACTTGCATAGTGTGATGCTGTTGCATATTTACGGCGCCTACGGTGGCTCAAGGTGAAACCAATAAAATAAATAAATGAAAAAAAATATTTGATGCAATGTGTCGACATCTGTGTAATTTCAGGAAAAGCCAATAGTCCGCGGAATCAAGTTTGGAAGGGGGACGTAATCGAAGTTGCTGAAGCATTCACTTGGGACAGTATTTTTTTTAAACTTTATTCTTGGTCAGGCACACTTCACGCACCGTCGATATTCATACAGGAGTCATTAGATGGGAACGGGGTGACAGAAAAGTTGCTGCTGGCAGTGAATGGAGTGTTGTATGTTGCGGTGTGAATGGTATGTGGTATGAATGGAGTGTTGGCGCAGATGTGTGTCAGTTTCTTCTATGTTGTCCTATGCGTAACAGCATAGCGCAGTAAAGAAAACTACATCCTACCACCTAGCCCCCGCCGAAGCCTCATCGTGGTTTGTTGGACGATTTTTCCGGATGATACGAATTCATACTGGCAAGGGGGCAGACCGAAGAGTTGTCCATGAAATGAGTGTGCTCTTGATAACTCTATCGGACGCAGCTGTCGTTGCCGGCAATCGAGCACGCACGGTGCCACGAGGACACGTGGACGACGAAGTTTGCTACGACGATGCCCACGTGACAGAGATCAGCGTCGACTTCCATCTCGAGCAAGCGATGGACCGGAAGCAGCATCGACGTCCGAGCATTGAACAAAAGTTCATGAGCTTCTGGAAGAAACGCAAACGGCAGCTGTCGTCTGTGTGTTCCAGCGGGAAGAACAAAATGCCCCGAGTCGACGAAGAGCGAGAACTCATGCTCATGGACGCTTGAGAGGTGTGCATTACACGAGATGCTTGAAGTTTGTGGCATTGGCTTATAGACAAAGGCTGTTGAAATTCAGCAGGCGTACACTGAATGCCTCTGCTTGCTTTCGCAACGGTTATCTCTGCGAGCTTAGACGGAAAATACTTCACTTTGACTTCGTCAGAAGAAAAACGTGTAGAGGAACCGTGGGCGTCTTCAAGTGAGCCACATTCTTCTGCGATAAGTCTGTTGTGACAAAAAAACTAGAATTTAATAGCTGTAAGCTGTTTTTAGGCCTTCCATTCATATTACTACATGGAAGACTCCTGCGTAGGTAGGAGTTATTCACTCAACCCGGCGTCCTGCCATTCTTGCCTTTATTATCATTACCCTTGTTTAACCGTTTTTTCATGTACTTATATGTGGCCCGTAAACGGAGATAACTTGAACAGCTAGACATATTTCACACCTCAGTGTCGGCACAGCAACGAGTAACAGTATAGCGGCGAAGCCTTGCAAAGGAATGTGTGTGTCTGCCTTACGTGTAATAGAGTTTGTGTCCAAATGTATTTTATACTTAAATGAATTGCAGACGAATTCGTCTTCTGTTCAGCCACACCAATGATGCCCTAATGATGACAGTCGTATTCCATGCGATCACGATTGGTCGTCAGCGTTGGAAAAAGAAAGGAAGATGCAAGACGCGTCTTCGAGTCGAAGTGCTCATGTATCCTTCTTGATTATGCGACGATCGACAACGCCCATTTCTGCATCTGTTGCCTTTTACTATCGCACATCTGACTTCGCTTTGAGAGAAGCTGGCACACAGGATGTGTATGTTCTCAACGTCCAATGGCCGTGAGTTTGCAGAAAACCTCGAAGATATGCATTAGGAATCTTTATGTTGCACGGTGAGCGTGGAAGAATGAAGTGAGAAGTACAAGACTCCTGGATGTCCTCGACTTCTTTGGCCGCTTTTCTTCTCTACCATCTGCGCAGACTGGGCTTCTTCATCATCAAGTTTGTCCTACACGCGCGAAGTCCTTACTACAGTGCCTGTGCCCGACATTGTCTCTCTTTTGTATGTATCGTTTCAGTACTTTTTGTTTTTCTTGTTCTAGGACCAAAGCATGGGCATACGTGAAAGGCTTGTCATTCAGGCTGAGGTCAAGGAAGACACTAGCCCCAGGGTGTCGAAGAAAGAAGTGAGCCTATAAGGAACAGCGCGCGCTCCTCTCAAAGCTCATTGACTCTCGTCTGAACTCCCTCTTTTTTCTGCGGCTGATGGCTGCCGCCTTGTCTGTCGCCTTTTGTGATCTTTGAGCACTCACAAGCATTTTCCCAAAGAATGTATCGCCGCTTACAAATTTCTTTCAATGCTGATCTCTTCTCTTCCCTCATCTGACGCGGAACCTTTTGAACGCCTTCAGCATGCTCCTCACTGTCACATTGACGCCATACTCACACCTTTTTCAATACTTTGTGCTTCCGCCCGCCGAGCTCGCTAACACGCGTTGTCGTTGAATGGGAGAACGCAATAACCGCACTGGGAGAAGGTCAGCTTGCGTCGCAAAGCTTTATGGGAAAGCACTCCGGGCTTTGTGGCGCGGCTTCGTAACGCATCTGTCGGATGTTATCACCCGAATGACCTCGCCTGTTCTCGCCAGGAGTCCTCGGCAAGCCAGTACGGACCGGAAGGCCAGCAAAGACGCTTGTTGCGTCAAGAAGTGAGGGCCCTCTTCAACCTTTTAGTATGTTCGGCACGTTCTAGAACACTGAATTTTTCGGACCTAGAAACTATCACACGGCGAGTTTTGTGTTCTCGACGTGTTGTAATATGTTGCGTTTGAAAGTTAATAGAGAAACGGGGACCATTGAGCTTAAGAGTAAAACTTTACGTGACACCACCTGTTTACGATTAGGGCCCAGGTTACCTGAAATGAAGTTTTACAATAGGCGTCTTGCAAAGTTTGTACAAGGTTGTGACAGGTAGTAAACACGTTTCCATATTCGAAATGTGCTATGAAAGAATCTCGCTGTGCCATGGCGGTTGCTTTTAGCATTCAAGTAGTATTTCTTGGGATTGGGTCCATATTACAGTGTGGAAGTATCCAGGCAGACAAAATGCGCCTGACATCTAAATCAAAGCCACAAAGCCTTGATTAGAAGGCATGCACTACATGCTTTTCGCATTTTGCGACAAAACTGTTAGAAATAAGCTCTTTTGTTCCTGCGAAACATGGGCAGTGCTGACAGAAAAACAGAATGAACTTTCTGAAATTCCAGTTTAGTGGCAACGACCAAGGTTCCGCCTGCCGTTGATGCCTAGTATGGCGAAACGTTTGTGTAAAATACGTACGTAAATCGGGGATTATCCTGCTGCGGCTCGCACGGGAAAATCTTTCTGCAGAGAAGTGATGCCTCATGTTTATGTAGCCCAATCGCACTGGATGCATTTCGTAGGAAACCGAATGTACTCTCTTTGGCTATGAGCGAGGCCTGCCAAGACAACGGACTTAGGTCTTATAAGCGTAAGCGTCTGAACATCCTGACATTCGCATTACCTGATACTCGCATTATCCCTGCCTCTTGTGTGTTTCAAGAAACTTATTCTCTTCTGTCTGTGCACTGATAAGTCCAATGTCCCGCGTCTAAGCATCTATTCGCGAACCTTTTACCTCGCTGGCATTGTGTGCCTCTGTTGTGCAAATGTCTGCCGGCACTCAGGCCGTTTCTTCGCTCTAGTTTCGAGCTTAGGTGTTTGTTCAATTTCTTTCTGCTCATTTCTCTTCAGCTTTGATGCGTAATCGTCGACACACTGTAATACGTCGGCATTCTGTCGCTACCGGTTTTTCTTTTGTCCTTGCTATTATCAAGAACTTGATGATAATGCCTGTGTTATCACATGTGATATCTTCTTGAGCTATCTCTTCTAATACGTTTGAAAGACATTCGTGAATGTTTAGCATGAACTGACTCGAACTAATCAACAAACCACTACTGAACTACAAAATGTATTGATACTCCAATAAACCGTGAAATATTGTAATTGAAAAAGAAAACTTTGTTACCAAGTGTGCAGAGAAAAATGTCTGCTCATATAACTTCTGCAGGCGCTCGTAAGGCGTCAACATATTAACGCGGTAGCGTTAAGGGCCCCATGTCACAGAAAATCCGGCGTGGGCGTGGGCGCGCCGGCGTCGTTGGTGGAAGTTATCATCCCGAACCACCCCGACCGCGCAGGCCCTCCGCGTGGCGCAAAGCGTTAATGAACAAAATTGAATTTCGCGAAGTAAAATCTTGCCAGAAAAATCGTAAAGTATGACTTATCCACAACTTACAGACGTGATAACGTCGGATTGTAATTTGAATATACGAGAAAACATAATTCAGTTGCCGGGTAGCCTGATAAGCAGCCAGAGACCTTTGAATGCTATCGCGTTCTATTCTTAAAGGCGAAGCTTAAGCGTGTTCCAAATTTTTATTTAAGATTTGTGTTGGCACCCCTTGTGACAGCACAGAATTTATAGTGAGATTCTTACTGGATGAGTAGCACACAGCAGAAAAAATAAACACGGTAGGCCTGAGGCCTTACGAAAGAGCACAACTACTATACGCCTCCTTCTATAAACAAAACCGTCCGTGAGTGGTCCGAGGACAAATGACCGAGTGGCGAATACCTTTTGTCGCGCCCGTTTCTCGCTCGCGTTCCATTAATCAAGAGTTGACCAAGACGCGGGAGTATAGAGCGAGCTTTCCTTGCTGGGTGGTTTGCCTTTTCTCACGGGATTGCCGTATCTCCTTCCTCCTTCCCGACATCGCGTAGGAGGCCTGCCTCGCCGAGTCCTTCAACGTGTTCATCGACTATTGCCTCGAGCTGCTCCAGAAGCACCGGGACCTCTTCCCTTTGACGCACGTGGAAGCCGAACACAAGCTGGTTCACCTGCTCAAGTGAGGGCACTGTCGTGAAATGAACTCGTCAGAGAATTCGGAAAACTGATCGAATGATTGATCCGAGTGTATCGGCCTGTTTATTTGTCTCCCTACCCGCCGATATCCCGAACGACGCACTGTGTACGCAGCGCAGCATTTCCTCAGGTCGCCTGTAAAATTTCTGCAGAACTTAGGTTAGGTTAGGTTTGCATGAAATGGCGTACAAATTCCGGGAAAAAGCTTCCGAAACAGGCTGATTTATTGGACCGCGTACGCGCACGCTTCAGTAGGAAGAGATTCTACTGATGACTGAATATTTTTCAACAATGATTCATCCGACTACGTCGGTCAATTTAATTGTCTGTCTACGCGTCGATATCCCGACTGACGTGATCCGTACGTAGTGCAATATTTCATGTTCTTGTCTATAGAATTCCCGCGATAATTATGCGTAATTCATTACGAAAGCTTTACAAAAGCCCCAAAAAAGCATTCTGAAAACAGGCGGATATATTGGTCGACATACGCGGTCGCTTCTGTTGGAACAGACTTTGTTCAATTCAGCAATTAGAAACTCTTCAATAGGGTTTCCTATAGTGTGTCGAATTGAACTCTTTGTTCGTCCGCAAGACGAAAAACAGATAGAGTGAACGATGCGGTCGTCTGTCTTCTTCTTTGCTTGTAAACGCACGAATACCACGAATGACCTGCCACCAGCGCAGTCTAATTTGTCTCCGTGTTTTCCGTGCAAATCCCGAAGCAATCACACTCGATTAGTACGCAATTCCCATAAGTTCACGAAGAATTCTCAGCAAAAACGTGCTGCTTTATTGAAGGCCTTATGCAAGCGCTTCCCTGGGAATGTATTACGTATAATGAAAAATTTAAAACAAATCAACCAGTAACTTTTGTGTTGAACTAAGGCCGCGTAGGATCCAGCCGACAACTTGGGCGTATCGGAGTAGAAAAGGAGGCGTACACAGCAAAGCTGGTAGTCTTCAATTGTCCCCATGAATATTTACGCACTGGAAGGACTATCTAAATTGAAAATATTTATAATTATGGTAATGAGACAAAAACGTACTATGATTCGTAGCATGATCTGTAAGTAATATCCGCCCTCTAGAGTAAGCTAGCCGAAGAGGCAAATTGTGCCGTCTGCCGTAAGCGATGAAAAAGATAGGGTGTTGCCAGTTGGAAAAGGTCCTCTATGAGTGTGCGCCGAATTTTGTTTCCTTGGGTGGCATGTACCGTGTGTGCTAAAAGTTCGGATAACGCCGAAATCTGTTGCTGCGACTACACTCGAATGAAGAAGCGTTCTGCTGTGTCAGTTGCTGTAAAGCAAATCGTCTGGGATCGCCGAATTCTGACGAGGTCCTCATCTGTAGCTGAAAAGTCACATACTAGAGCCCGTATTGATGACTCTTCTGTTCGATAAGTGCAAAGTATTTACGGGATAAAGTCATGGTGCAAAACGCTGATGACGGCGACGGCGGCGTGATGACTAGGCAATCGCCACGGCGATTATCAGTCGTGGCCTCTTCCTTATCATGTAGAAAGATCGTGTTAAAATAGGATCTACGGGCCGCATGTTGTGAGACATAGTTACGGTGTCTTGGTCTGGAGATATTGGAGACCTTTAGGTTAGGGCACTGAAGCCTTGAGAAGATGCAAACTGCATTGCATGCCCCTTGCGTTTTTTTTTTTCGCGCACGGCAGTTTCTGTCTCAAAATGCTTGAGCACCCTAGCCAAAAACGCTCTATTGTCACATTGTAGAAACGGCGACGAACCAGTTCATCTCACAACTGATAGTCACGAATCTAACTCTTTATCGGGCGAACTTATGACTAGGAAAACGAGTAACACTCAAAGCACAACGATAGCTGCGAGTACAATGGCGAGGATCGTTTAAGCTGCTGAAGGCGTAAAGCGCGTGCGCTTTTCTACATCTTCTACACGAATCGCTGTGCATTCCTGAATAAGCACTCAAGCTCGATTACAGTTGAGAATGTACATGCAGAGACAAAATATTACGAGATCTGCGAACACGTTCCAAACTGTATTCTTGCGTGCTCTGACGAAGCAAGCGCCTGGTGTCGGGACATCGCATTACGCATGCGCGTACCTTCCTGCACGTGTGCCTGCCAATACATCCCCTTCCTGCCAGCCTGCTGTCGGAATCGTGATGATTCCAGGCGCTTGCATCGTCAGAGGACCCAAGAATGCACTTTGGCACGCACTCACAGATCTTGTAATATTTTGATCGCGCCGGCGCAACGGCATTCGCATCGTGCGCGCGCAATCTGATTAGACAAGACTCTTTCACTCCAGTAGCAGCAACGCTAAAAAAATTTTCGTGTAAAATATTCGCGTCTTGTACGCCAAGCGACATACTAATAACAGCGACGTTCCGGTGGAAAACGGTCCTCATCAGAAAACAAAATAATGTACGCGCGCCAATCATCTGGCGTTGAGGAACTACTTCCTGTTTTTTTTTTTGTGCAGGCAATTGTTTTGAGATTAAGCAGCTGTGACGTCGTACTTTAATTGTGATGTTGCATGTATAACTTCTGACTCTGTATCTTCCCGCAGGTGCCTGGCACTCATCTACCGGATGAAAGCGTTCCAGTGGTGCTGTCCTTTTAGAAACCAGCTCAGCGTTGAGATCACCAACACGCTGAAGGTAGGAAGCTGCGCGTTAATGACTACTAGTACAATGACATGCGTTCTCTTGAAATGTGCAGTCTTGGATCCACAGTTTCAGAAGAAGACTGCACTTGCTGCTTTCTTCATGCAAGCGGAATTGTATTGTGGAAGCACACTATACGGGGTCTTTTTTTAAACCCTACAGAACTCTTTCGAAATGGTTTGGAGGAGATACAATAATCGTAGTCCTTGGGTTGTAATACTTGAAGCGGCTGTCATTGCTGATAAGCTGTTCATATACTAATCTGTTCACTAACAGCTCCGTATTAATGTCTCATCCTGAAGCCATGTAGTAAAGTGTATTTCCTTATTATACAAGTGTTTTGTTTTAGGTTCGCTGTACGTGCGTACTAAAGCCGCAGTCGACGTCACCAGGTTTTGTTCCCATAACAGGCAGTAATAAACAAAGCCTTCAATAATTTTAAGAACTTGACGTAGGCGCTCTGCTGCAGAGCGCGAGGTCTAGGCTTTGATTTCTCATCGGGGTAGCTGCAGCCGTTGCGCAAAAACGCTTGCGAAGCGTGATAACGAACTAACGGGTGTTCACATAAGGGCGAATCGCAAATATTCTCGTGCATTGTAGCGGAGGAGCAGGGAGGCTTACCATTTAGCCTCACTCGCGTAAAGAGTTTTAGCGGTTAGAATGTTTTAAAAGATGTTCATGTGGTTGACATCATTCTGGAGCGCTCCATGACGGCGTCTTGTATCATATACAGTCGTGAAATTCTCGTCTTGAATTTAATAATTTTAGGTAGGCGTGTGTAAGCAACCCGACAAAATAGGACAAGGTGAGAAATCTTTAAACTAACGCGAAAATGGAACACAGTTGCGAGGAGAAAACATCAGTGCGTGTATTTGGGAGGGGGACAAGCAGATGTATTCGCTCATTCGGAAAAGTGGTTCTATCAATCAGTAAAATGAGCTAGATAACCTTAGTTGGAACGAAAGCAAGAGTCAACTTTAAGTTTGCGCCGTCGGTATTCTTCCGGTCTCGCAGAAAGGCTGTGCGGACTGGTTTCGGTGCACCCACGCCCTTCATCAGCCCTTGGTTCTGGTGAGTGAATCGACGTGCGGCTCTCTAACATTACCAAATTGAACCTGTTTGCGTGCTGACAGTTTACTACGATGTTGTAATGTGTATGTAAAATGATGTCACAATAGTCACAACGGCTAGAACTCAGCGCACGCTTCTTTGAATGGCAACTTACAATGTCAGTCTAAGTTTAGGACTGTAGACTATTAGACTACTTGGTGCTGCATATTGATCTTTGTGCTGAGCGGAAAAAAAATCTTCGGGAAAAGAGAGGTCAGGTGAACAGGACAGATGCTCACTAGCAATTGCGGATTGCTAGTGAGCGTCTGTCCTGTCCGCCAGTTTTCTTTTTTCACGACAATTTTTCCGCTCAGCACAATTATCAGTCGAAGTGCCTGCGTTTTTAGTTTCAGTAGGCACAAAGTGAGAAGATTGATGGCAAAACGCCGCCAAGAACAACATCGAGATAACGTGGTACTGTTATACAACACACAGGTGTCGAAAGCCACATGTTTAGTGATATCTTTTCAGCCGGATGACATGGTATGGCGTCAGGAACGGTGATTTAGTAGGCACGGTTGCGCTGGGGGTGTTTACAGTGCCGTGGCCGCTCGACCAAAACGCGAACCTTGTGTGTTTTGATCGATTGACCGTGACAGAGCATTTATGTCAACGTAGAGTGTACTGCTGCATTGCTGTTATAGTGTAAAAGCAAGGGGCAAGATAAATACATTCTATTAAGTGGTTCACAATGTAGGTGTGAGTGCGGAAGCAAAGTAAACCTCATCAGAGATTCTACACCAGATACCTCACAAAAAATTGAGTGTATGTAGAACAGTGATGTAGATTGCACTGACATTACATCAAAATGTCGATAATGCTTTTGTAGACTGTTTAAATTTATTGAGAAAATGACGCTTAAATAAATACATGACAACCAGGGCGTGTATGGTTCACAAACGGTGGATCTAGTGTGCAGCACAGAAGCAGGGAAATGCATGTCGTATTTCTTGACGCGCTGCTGTCGTCAGTGTCCTATGTTGGATATGTCACTTTGCAGACGGAGCAGACGGTACTGGCCAGTCTAACCGAACTGACCAACGCTCTCAACGCTGACCTGCACAAGGGCATCAAGTACTACAACCCAGTGTTTGAGACGTAAGGGTTCAGCTGCTTCCAAAACTTCTGCTTACCGTGCTCTGTTATCTTAGCGAATCGAAGTGTTTGATTTTGTAATTTGCTGCATTACAATGACTTACAACATGCATATAGGCCATGGACTCCAGAGAAGTAGGCCAGAAGTTAGGTTATTCTTCGACGTAATACGAAAAGAAAGATGAGTTTACCGGTAGTAAATTGGGGTGCCATGAAAGGGGTGCCACCTCTTGCTGTGTTAGTAACCTGTTGCAGTAGTTTTTTAAGGCGCACCAGACTGCACAAACTAAACACCGTCGCCGCAATACTGAACCGATGGGAGGCATCGTGTCTCTTTCCGCAGCGGTTAGAAGTTGCCTTCACGAAGTCTTACACAACACTAATCTTTATGACAGACAGTGCTGCTACGTAATGTGTGTGGCTACGAAGATGACACCGATTATTTATAGCGCCACTGTCCTTGATTTGCTTTTCAAAGGCAGTCGTTCGCCGACACGTTGCACCTGGTGTACGATGGGCCGCTGTCCGTGAAAGCGCTACATGGACAACCGTCCCTATCGCTCGTCATCCCGCAGGGCAGTGAATGTACTTTTGTGCTTATTCAGGGCGACTGGTCTGTGCGAACATCTTTCACGGCGCGGTGCCGTACGCGCGCTTTCACGCATTTACCGCGCCATTGCTGTTTCTCTCTGTCTCTATCTCATTCCTTTATTCCCCCTTTTCCTTCTTACCACACAGTGCTGCCAATGACACGCTTTTCTGGTTAACAACCCTGCCTACCCCATTTCTCCCTTTCTCCTCTCATTTTGTCAATCCTGTTATGTTTTTACTGATGGGGGAGGGGGGAGGGGGTGCAGTAGAACTGGATATGGTCTATTTGCTTGAAGATTTGTTTTGTTGCCAGATGCTTGTGCAGCCCCCAATTGGTACACAACGGATTTGTAAGTATCCTTAAAAGATGAGTACTTTTGCAAAGCATTGGTGCATTGCGTCTCCCAGTATCTGTTTTCAGTCACTTGTTTCCTCTCTCATTGCTATCCATATCAGAAAGGCTGCTTTAAGCTGCAGAGCTGTTTGTTCTTCGAACCCGGACTCACGTTGAGATAATCTTGTATCAATTCTTGCTCAGACAGGTCTTGTTAGTGTCACAGCTACCGATATAGGTGACGCGCTTTTCACTGTCAAACAATAAAGTTCAAAGCGATAATTTTTGTTTTCAGGTATGTGGGTGTCAACTACACAGGAGTTGTCTACAAGCAGCTGGAGAAATTGGTACGTGCTTGCACTTAGCCTCGTTGGTTTTCTTAAGAGGAAAATAAATAAACGAGTCTGTCTCGCTGCATGCCGACAATGGCTACTGCTTTTCACGGCTACAGTGTTTTCATTTTGACAATGTAATGTCAGGAAAACTAAAGAGAGATATAAAAATCCTTGCACTAGATAATACTTAAAAAAATTGCGGATATGCAAGAGTGACAATTTTCTACAAAAAACTGATAGTACGTGTATGTGAAAGGTGCTCAAGAGGGTCTCGCACTGTACAATTACTTTCTTTGTATTCTTGTATTGTCTTTCTGATAGGGGTGTAACAGGGTACCGAGCCAAAATGCAAGTTCACATTTGATTTTAGCACTTATCTAGACGATATGCAACAGCATGTTTTTACTGCTACGGACATTTTTCGGGGCATTAACAGCTGAATCACTGTAGACTACGTTCATGGTTGAATAATGTTATGTAACTATATTGGGTAGAATCGGCAACGTAGACCACAGAAAATACTTTACACCTATGGCTACGGTCCTTTGTTGTTTTCTTTTTTCTGGGGGGGGGGGGGGGGTTAAATATTTTGAATTTCGGGGAGTAAACACAGGGTGTTATTTAAAAAATAAAAACTATAACCGGAGAGAAATCGGGGGTCTTGTTTACAGGCAGCCCAAAGTTCGGTATTTTGCTGGCAACATTTACAATTATTACCAAAAACAATGGTCTCCTTTTGGACATAATCTCTTTATTTAAACGAGCGAAATCACTCACAGGAGCGTATGATGAAAAAAAGAGAGCTGCTCGCGTATAACGTTACGAACTCATCTCCAAAAGTCCTCATTTCAGGCGTTATTGATATAATTAAATGTAATAAAATTAGCAAAAACTACAAATATATAGAAGGGTTCGGCTATCTCTTCCTTACTTTGTTCTCTGTACCTCTTTAACAAAGTAGCACGAAAAGTATTGCACATGGCCGGACATGTTCGCATGAGTTGTGACGCTTTTTTCCTTATCTTACAAGCCCTTGTTGAAGTGCTTTATCGCATGCATTGGGAGCATTTCTGCGTCGATCCTAGGCCTGCCGGGCCTTTCGTCCTTGACTGTCGTGGTAATGTTTTACTCGTTTCCAATATCCACTGTTCCCCCCCAAAATATCATTGGAATACCAACTTCACATATAAGCCGCCCTTCTTTGAAAGCAACGTCGTTGGCTAAACATCTTCTCAACGTCGCAACTCCCGTTATCAATGCAAATCAACGTCGCAGCTGCGTTCATTCAATTCCTAGCGCACTAGCGCGGTTTACACGTGTACGACGGGCGAGAAATGTGACGCAGTGCGCCATTGCTGTATTAATTTAAACGATGCTACTAAAACAAAAGAAAAACATTCTTTCGTTCACTCAAGAAAGCAAGGCACCGAATATGATATATTTTTATACGGCCGGCCTTAGCTGAGTGTTAAGAAAAAAAAACGAGGCATATAACACATTCACATAATATTAAGAATATTATCATTATGATTATTTTTACCACTTGCTTGACAAAGACCCGCATTCATTAGTTTTGTAACACCTGTATTTATTATAAACTTTTAAGAAAGGGCAAACTTCGGGGAGAAACCGGGTTTATCTTGATTTTTATAAATTTAGTTTAGGGGGCAGAAAATTGGGAATTGAGCGGTTTGAAGGACCCTGCTTATAGCTTGTACGGTGCTTAATGCAGCTTGCAGAGAAGTTGTCAAAGTGCTGTGTTTCGTGAGATACGCAATCTTTCCGTTGCTTGTTGGTGCATAACAACAGGGCTGATGTGTGTACAAAGCTGGCACTTCTGAAATCGAACAATCACCTCTTACTTGAGATTGGCTCTGCTGGTGTAACTTGTTGAAGAACTGTTGTTTTGAACTTTACAACTGTGCTCAGGAGTGTTGAACATTGTTTTTCGCTGTAAAAAAAAATCTGTTCCTCTATTCACCACCCACTGTCTTTTTGCTCGCACGCTGCGATAGTTGAGAGAACGTGTCGCCAGGAAGCTGTGTCCGGAGGTAGGTCACCGTTTCGAGCGATTCGCATTCCTTCTCGGAACTTTGTAACAAAGCAGTATTTCTAGGGGGAAAGTTTTTCTTCGCTAAATTTCTTCATCAAACTTCCCACACGTTGCTCATTTGTGTGTAACTGATTCGCTTTAATCATTGTTCTTGTGCACGCCCTTGCTCGATAAATTTGGTCCGGTGCTGCCATCTGCTAGCCCCCTGGTTAGCTCAGATCTAGCTATTGCTGATACCACCTGACTAGTCGAGGTGTAGGTTCTATTTCTTACAAAACTCACCGTGGTTACTTAGTGGCTATGGTGTTGGGCTTCTAAGCACGAGTTCCCGGGATCAAATCCTGACCATGGCGGCCGCCGCATTTCGATGGGGGCGAAATTCGAGAAAGACGCCCGTGTACTTAAATTTAGGTGCACGTTAAAGAACATCCAGGTGGTCCAAATGATTCCCGAGTCCCCCACTACTGCGTGCCCCATAATCAGATCGTGGTTTGGCACGTAAAGCCATTCAATATAATTAATTTCATTTCTCACATAGCAAAATTTTAAGCATTCATAATACCTAAAGGCTCGAACACCCCAGTTCCGGCATGAACTGACCGTTGTTATACATTAGCAGGTTGTGCTCTGCGCATCAATAAGTGGAAGGGAGTAAACCACCTCTATGAACTCTCCTCACGATCATCCAGTTAACCCGACGCAATGATCGTGCCTCCACAATGCAGAAAAGAAGTTGATTTTTTTTTCTCTCGCGAAATCCTCCCCACCCTTTCGCACAGACTGGCGCAGAGCTTCCAGCCAAGGTGCAGGAAGTGTGCGGACAGGTGAATGCCATTGACTCGGCGGCGCAAGAGCTGTCGCAGGAGCACATCTCCATGGGGGCTGCCCTGTTCGAGCTGTACATGGCCCTGCAGGAGTTCGTGCGCTTCCGTGAACACATCCCGCACGAGTAAGTACAGCTCTACGGGCAATCCTTTCGATGTCCCTACGAGACTGGTTACTAGCGCGCACTTGAATGCACTGCTTGCGTAGGAACGCGTACCCAAGTGTCTACAGTGCGCTCTCGCATCGTACGGGCTTACATCACGTTATTTTGAGCGTCGCTCATGGGAAGAACTCACCACCTGATGAATGCAGCGTGAACCTCAAATGTCCGCACAGCTTCTAGCTGTTGCACGCTATACGATCGCTGAGAGGGAATTGTCGGCTGGCTCGATGACCACTGACGGTAATACAATGGCTGACCAAACATCACTGTTTTCAGGGACTGGCCGCAGTTGACCATGCTGAACTTCCACCTGTGGTTCTCCGACTCGGTCCAAGGGTGGTTCGCGGTCGCCAAGGTCAAGGCCCGGCAAAGGATACGCAAGGCCTTGGAACTAGACAGGGTACGTTTATATAGAAAGAAAAACCACCTTTCCCAGATGTATATTATTCCGACTAACTTATCCATCAGAAGTAGCGAAGCTGTATAAGGGAGTTATCCCGCCCATCGTAAGTACTAGGGTGTCTGTCTCGCAGCTGCCCAAAATCTACCCCAGACATTGCAGGTGTTTTACTATATCTGGTGCAATTCGATCTATCGAAGCCATTTGACGTGCTTCGCTATATCGGAGCTTATTACAGTGCTATCTGGGATATCCGCCGCATGTTTCTGCTTGCGGAACCAGCTGTGTATCGACGCCGGTGACTAGCTGTGCATTCCGTCGGACGTGTAGTCCTGGGCTGCTGCCTTTCTTAGTGATAAGATCGCGCATCACCAGAGCCGGCGTCAAACTGCGCGTTCTTTTCGACTGCCTGCAGTTTAAACCGATTAACACCCTTTAGGATCCTTAAGGGTGCAAATCGGTCTATAACACATGCCTTTACACCAAAGGGTGTAAGTATCTGAGTAATAGAAAGCACCTTTAAGGGTGTAAAACCGTCTACAGTGTGGACGTATGGCCGTTTCGATGCTCCAACGCAGGTTGCTGTGCTTTCTCTTCTTTGGTCACATGGGATACCTCCCACACCGCCGCTTCCGCCGCTCGACAGCTTCACTGTGAAAACGCCGAAAAGCAACACATAATGCTGCAGTATATATATATATATATATATATATATATATATATATATATATATATATATATATATCGCATTTTTCCGGGGTACTTGGTGGCTGAACCATAGTAAAGGCGTACGGACTTCAGGTGTTCTAAGTTCAGGGATGCACTGCAACTACTATTTATTCTTTGTTATACCGAGCCTACTCAGTAAGCCCCGTTCTTCGGAGGATTGTTCATAACTTGTTAAACTGTGGACGCCTCTTTAGAAACGGAGCCCTCCGTATCCGAGAACCGAAAACGTGACAACGGGATGGCACAGCTGCTGAGCCGTTCCGCCATAATGATAGAGTAAGCGTACTTAATTGCGCTTAACTGTGACAGCTGCAAATAACAGAAATGTCAGGTTGGAACTGAAATCTGATAAGATATTCGCAGAAATATTAAGAGTATTTTTTGGTACCAGCTTCGCAAGAATTTACTTGTGGTTCATTTTAAAATGTTTTACTTGTCTTTCAAACGGCAGGTGCACACTAAAGGTACATAACATTGTTCGGCCTGATAATCAGTTCAGAAATTATCAAATTGCCCCAAAATGTCACATTTCGTGCCTATTATATGAAAGTGTGTTCATGTTCGACCTCACAATTTAGGTGGCTGTATATGGTGCACAAAATAATTGTGATATCTTTGTGACCGGCTTCTTCCTATTGTCTTTCTGTGTGCTTACCCACCACGCTTGGATAGAGGGTGAGTTGCTGCATCACGCGTATGTCTCGCTGCCACTCTGCATTCTATGACCCGATCCCTGAAGCATGCAATATCTGCAAATTACACTTGCTGTTCTTGCTTATGCTTGTACTTTTTAGCTTCTCAGACCTTCCCTAGGCTGTGGATGTGTGCATATGTTGATGGTGATAGACCATTTCGAATTCGTATAGTTGTACTCAAACTTTTCTATATGCAGCGGAGTAAGTGCATGTGCTTTCCATATGTAGTCTGTACAATCTCTTCGTAGTTCTGAGGATAGCACGTGGATTTTTCACTATTTGTTTGAGTATATTGGACGGGAAAGTATGAGTTACTGCCTTGAATACGGAAAGTTTCATTATGCTACCGTCTGTTGTTATGGGAAGTGCTTCTAGGTGATTAGAGCATGCAGCTTCATAGGCCCCTCGGAGCTGTCGTAAATATGCAAGGGCTCATTTATAAAAGTTTGCTTGGGCAGTGAAATGTATTCATTGCATTCAACGACACCGCAAGTATAAGAATTTGCGCGTGCCATTTTTTTAAGTATTAGTTTGTTCCTTGGCTTAATTAAATGTTGTACAAACATAGTCGCGTGTTTTGGTAGACTAAAAGATACACTGTATGGCTGCATCGGGCTGCCTCTCATACTGTAATCAACTTTCAACTTTAAACATAAAGCTTTCACAACCAGTACTACCTCAAAGACAAACTACGGGGCCCATATAAACAAAATCGTCTTAAGTGTGAATTGCTCGTAAGAAAAAGTTCCTGCCAGTCCTGATGCTTGGGATATTGACGTGAAGTGACACTGTGAAGGCACTTGCAAACGAAACGATATGGGAATTCGGCCCCAGATTACTGTGGGTTCATTCTTGAATGCAATCGCCCTACCGAAAAAAAAATCGATCTTCCCATAACTACCATATTCAACAACATCATATGACATATCGGAAAAAGCGGGTTTTTATACAATATCCTGTGTGTTTGATATCTGATTATTGGATATTGTGCTTGCGGATCATATGATTGCTTCCAATCGGCCGGACGTGGCGTTAATTATGCGCAGAAACGACAACTTCAGCTTAAAACTACGATACCTGGCAAGATGTATCTGGCGGTTATACTAATGAAGCGTAGTGGTCTCTGAAGAAGGAAGAATAACACAACCAAACCATAAAAAATAGGAAATATTAACAAGCAGGCTTGTCTGAAAGAAGGAAAAGATCTCCATTTTTTTTTCTTGTCTTGCGGCGCTCGGACGTGAGTGTAAAGTTGAGGCAAAGGAAGGCAATTAGTTTCACTGGATCATTAAAAGTTCTCCCCAGGCATTGAGCACGAGCCTAAGAAGTTCAAACGATAAAATAAAATGAAGAGTCTTGCTCTAACCGCGGCTGCTCGTTATGCCAAGGGCGTGGTCCAGGTGCGCCGGGTGCGATTACCGAAGAAAGACGCCGTGGTGCGCTAGGAAATAAGGAGCTTATTGAAAAATGTCGCTCGCTTACGCGTACGTTCCTATAGGCCGACGCATGAAATAAAGACACCGTCGAGAAGTGATATGCTGTTTCATAATCGTGTGCAGGTATCGTTCTAACCTAATGATAAGGCACGCGTGTGTGCCTGATTTCACCACTGCAATGGTGGTGAAATGGCAAAGACGCCGCGTCGCATGCAAAGGTGCTGGGTTCGAATCCACCGCTTTTCTAATGGGCAGAAGTGTCCCGCGACCTGGTGCCGGGCTGCTTGTGGGGGTTCGCACCTAGCAACTGGGCCCTACAGAGATTTATAGGCATTGTCTCAGATCGCCCCTTGTCCAATTACAGACGGCCTCGTCGTAATGTACCCACCGGGGCTGTGGTAGGCACACTACAGCTGCTGCTGGGTACATACGGGCAAAATGGGTACAAGTGCGCTCCCGACCAGGAGTGCCCAACGCTTGGGAAGAACTGTTTCTTCCCGATCCGAGGGCGTCCCGACCTAATAGGTGCATTGGGAGGCCACACAGAAAATTCCTAGCGTGGGAGTGGCCCAGACCTCCTTGTGTCATTGTTTTGCTGTGCCCATAGAGTTCGATGAGATTCGCATAGCCCGGGCTCTTTTCTCAGCACAGTAGACCCATAGGAAAAAGCCGAGTGTCATGCTGGGGGTACCTTTGCCCATTTGGATAACCGGTTGGTAACCGACGCTAACGTGGTTTTGAACCAACGACCTTCCGACGCCGAAGCGTGTGTCATGCTTGTATTAAACGTTCACGTTAGAAAAAAAATAGAAACGAAACGACATGTGGCTCACAGTTTTATCACTTAATGAAAAAACTTATTCACGAAACTCTTGTGCAAGGTTACATTGCCCAAAAAGGCGCTCTGTCAGGACAGGCATTAGAAACCAAAAAAAAAAACGCAGTTGCCCGCAAATGCTGGGAATAGGAAGCACAAATGGTTTGACAGTATGATTGATGCATAATCACTGTATGAGCTGTAAGCGTGTGCCTTTTACATGAAAACAACTTTGGTTACTCGACTGCATGCGCTGCTTATCTGTTACCCTTATTACAGATGTACAACTAACCGTGTCGTACTTGCCGCGTGGTCATTATCGGTACAGAAAAATGATAAATGGTATTATTTGTATAGAGAAAAATTAGAAAGCTCTCAGCAGTGCCAATGCTTCTGAAACGTTCTCTCATAAGTTTGGGAAATTCGGAACACTATACGTTCTGTTATTTAAGTTAGACAGATGCATATGTTTTTCTTTTACCCGCCGAAGCTCTCTAGACACCAGTGAATGTGTTTAAGCACAAGAATTAATATGCTACTCTCCATGTGCGCTTAATAATAATAGTAGCAAAAGAGAGAAAGTTGAGTGCAGTCTTTTTTGATTCCACATGGATGCAATCCAGTGAATGAGGCTCCATGCTTAAGAAACGTTGTTTATGCTGTTTTATTAACGTGGTCATTTACTTCAAGTGCATCACGTCAACAAAGCCGTGACACTGAAACCTCTATCAAAATAAAGATGCGCGAATAGCCATGTAATCAGCGTCGGTGTTTTTATGAATCTTGGTAGTGTGTAGGGCGCGTATTAACAAAAAAAAAAGAAAAAAATGCAGAAAAAGAATTATCCTACGCTACAGCTGTTCGGAAAATCAAGTCGCAGCTAATAGTTATGCTGGACACATTAGCAAACGTGGCTGGTCAATGACAAATAATTCTTATTGTGAATCCGAGCCAGCAGACTTTAACGTCTTAAAACTAGGCACAAAAGAACGATCGCTCTATCCTTGTCCCTCCTGTGTCCGGTGTCGCGCTGTTAAAATTTGCTCTTTGACAATTTCAATGGAGGTGTTCGTTTGCTTTTCGACATGCAATTTATTCATACATAGGACCTGCCTTCCCTTCCAGTGTTTGCTGTGCGCTCCCGTTATTGCAGATGCCACACATTGAACATGTTGCCTTGAAATCCTTAACGCATGAGTCATTTGCGGTATATCTTTCCCCTGCTTATTCTTTAGAACCAGTATCATTCGGCGGTACACCTATATACCTTCTTGGGCTGCCTTTTGCTGGCCAGCTTTCTTGGACACAAGTTTGAGCATGGCATTTCTATGTTAACACAAAGTATACTGTGCACAAGTCATGCATTGTGATCAATAATCATCAGTATCATCCTGGTTCCGGCTAAGCAAAGCAGTGTCATGTGAAATTTAGCATGTTCATTGATTTTCACGAATAATTTATGAAGAAAAATAATTTATAATTCATTTTGAGTTCGAAGCTTGGTAAATTTAGGAATCATTTGGAGCTAATTAATGAAAAAAGAAACATATGCTAATGGAGACGGCTTTTCTTATGTATTTATAGTGATGAGCTTAGGACGAGTAAAGCACGTTCATTGCAAATGTGAACGTGCTATTTGCAATCCGCGGTAGCCTCAATTGAAGTGCACGTCTTATGAATGCTACGGAAGCGTACTGCAACCGTCAAAGACAATGGTTTAAGAGACAGGCGTCCACTAACTCAACTAGGTAACGCAGGCAAGTAAAACTTCGACCTGTATGTGTTAACTCATTCGTTAACAATGTCCTTGTCTGTTACTTTGACAAAACAGTGCGCGTGGCAACTGAGATGTTCAGAATTTGACACGAACAGTAGCAATTACTAACGAAATACTAAACGCCGTCGTTGCATGGCTGCTTCAAGTGGAAGCCGAGAAATATGTTTTTCAGTATAGTATTTTTCGCAGGAAAATGAAGCTGGCATGCGACATGCACAATGCATAGGCTAGGTGTCATGAGCACAAATCAATTGCAAGTTGGACGGATAGGTACTCACGCTTTGTATCAAGCACACATATTATGAACCAATCAGGGGCGGCCATCTAGTTTTTTTTTTTATTTGCCAGGCATTTCTCCTACTCTTCTCCGGTGTTCCAAGAAAGCTGACGTAATCTTCTCCCGCATTCCGTCCGCCATCAAATTCGAGAATCAGATTGCTCTCCGTTTTCTTGAAGTGCCTGACATTAGTTGTATTGCGTCGCAGATACAGATTCCGTGTCGCCTATTTCTAAAGGGAACTCTTCGTTCGTTGTCATCGAGAAGTTTACGTTGCATCTAAATTTACCTTATGTACAGGTCTCCAGTGATCTCGTACGATGTGAGATCCCATAAAAAAGTATTTATGCGAGAATATTTGAATGAAGTGATATAGCGCAAGAGTGCATCACTAATAATTGCGCATGATAAGTGAGGTGGCATAAAAAAAGCACTTGCTTATAAGAGATTATTTGCTGATGGCTTTTGCGGCATGCAAGATTTCTTGTACAGGGTGGCACCTACTGGAGCCTCGCATCGCCGTGCCGATATGAATTTGATTAGGCTATCGGCTATGAATCCGTGTTGGCAAATCAATACTCTTTTCGTCGTCTCTCGAGACATCGAATGCACTGTCAAAACTGGCAGTCGTCATCAAATTTTGCGAAAGAAATCGGCCCTGGGTGCTCAAAGGTTTGGACGCACGTTTTATGAAGGTAGAGCAATCTGTACAGGATCGGCGTGACGCCGAGAATACGGCACCCCTGTTGAGTGACGTATCTTGCCAAAACCCTGTTCCTGACTGCCTGGCTTTCTCTTCCCTACCTTGCCCCCTCGCCCTCTCGCTGGGAAAGCGCAGATGCCTGCCGGTTTTTTACTGAATAAGAAGAAGGTACAGTGACCCTGCGCCATGCATTCAGCCCGCTGTGTCAGCGCTGCTGCGCTTGGCTGTCGTGTTGCATGTCGTGTCTGCATGTGTGCTGGTATCACGTGGACGTGCGTAGATTTAGCGAAGAAATGTGGTTTCTGCCTGCGTCTTCACTGCGCAAGCACTGAAGAAGGCAGGCATTCGAAAAGCTTGAAACAGTCGTTGAGTGTTTTCGTGGTGGCTAAGTACGTTTGTCTGTTTTGTACCATTTTTTTGATACTGTCAACATTGATGTTCCTGTTGCTCCGCTAATATCCCCACCATGGACCTGCTCGCCGATATTCTCGGAGGCTGTGTTTTGTTTCACATGAAGGTAAAACAGCAAACGAAAACAACCGTGATCCAACCGAGAGTAGCACGAACTCACAAAAAGAAACCCATTGGAGATTCTTGCTCCTCTCGGGAGAATTACAATTTTTCATTTTGTGAAACCTGTCTTTACATTGTGGATTTCAGCAGAACTGCTTTGTCTGGTTCAACATTGTGTCTTTATGTCCCTTGCGCACCATATCAGCTTTCGCCGGAGCGTTCATAAAATTTTAAGTACAGTTGAGGGCTGCGCACGATTCTATCGCAATGTAATGTGCACGGTTATCTGCAACCTTCTTACTAGAGAAGACATTGGTGGAGGTACAGTGGAATTTCATGCTCGCAGTGTGGCCAGATTGACTGACTATACGAAATACGGTGTCATTTATTCACCACTTTTCTCGAGCACTGTAGCATGCGGTTTGTCCAACGCACAACAATGTCGTACTGTACCGTGTCACAATTTGCTTGAAGGTATACTGCCGCTTACGCGCTGTTGTCTATTCGTCTTAGCGCGTGCGTTTTTGTGTCTACTTGTGTGCTTTTGTGTGCGTGTGGTTTGGATAACAAGCAGGGTGGATGTTGTGTCGAGTGCTGAACGACGGCCACCATAAATACCATTTGCACGAGTAAAGCTGGTCATTCATTTCGCGTAATTCTCTGTTCTCCCACTGCCACACACAGATCAAGTGCATCGACTCTTACGTCCAGCACAGCACTTCAGCTGTTGATACAACCACATGCTTCAACCAAGTGAGTATCACCTACGCACCTTACTTGTCAAGCCATTAGGTGCTCGTTTGCACGTTGTTACAGAATCAGCGTGCAAAATGCTATCGAGGGAATTAATATATATAACATTGGCGTAGAAATTGGCGAGCGACACACAGTGGCAGTATTAATTTATGACTGACGCCGCATTTCTGCCGTCAAGGAAGGTGTTTGCGCCATCAGTGGAACAAGTATGAAATTAAGTTTGATCATATATATATATATACGCGTCAAACATTTTCTGTGCAGGTCAATTTGTACCCATTTGTTTGGAAACCTATATTAAGATTTGGGCGAATTTTGTGCTAATGTTGCACATTATCTTTATTTCATGGTTTATCGCTGATTTGTGACAATCAATATCCACATAAGATCTAGCATTATGTCGCCGACGGAAGTTTTAATGAAATTAACTGGCCTTCAGCTAACTGAGGATTTCTGTAGGCATACTCGTTTGATGAAACCATTTCTTAGTACCTGTGTACTTACTTCTTGTCATGAACGCACGCTCATATAGCTCATTGCACGAACATGTCAGTCATGAAGAATTGTTTATATTATCAGAAAAGGTGCGGAAATTTGTTTACGCGAGAAGACAATCGCAGATTTTCTTACCTCATATACAGTGGACTGTTGTATCTTAAGCATGAGTGGAATGATAATGTTATGCGATTTAAAATATTTCTATTTATTGCAAACCAAGAAACGTGCGGCTAAGCTGGTATTTATTTCTGCAGGTTATTACGCACTATTCATTTCTTTTTTGACGTCGTGATGAAGGCACTGCTGCAATTGATAATCACAACGAACCTGCCCAAATGACTGTAGCCTTCATTGTTATTCATTGTGCTGCACATAATACTATGCTGTTGTTATATGTGGTGATCGTCTGTCTATGGCCCCTCTCTCTCTGTATCTTATCTTTCCGTCTTCCCCATCCGCCAGTGTAATATTATCGCAAGGCGGATTTTCAGTTCTGGCTAACCTCCCTGCCTTTACCCTTTCTTTCGTATAGCTCTCTTCTTTTATCTTATGTGATACCTCCTTAGATCCTTCAACAGTGACAGCAGTGTGCCAGTGCGCCTCATGAAGTTTAAATTCAATTACAAGCCGGCTTGCTCCAGTTACAGTTGCTTTTTTTTCTTATTTCAGATCAAGCAGTTTTGGAGGCAGCTAGCATGGCCCGACCTTAAAGGATCTTACCCTTTTGTCTTCAAAATTCTCGAGGTGGGTGCACAATCTAGCGAAGCATAATGCATATTGCGCTTCCATTATCGCCGTTAGCATCGCTTCTTTTTTAGCATTGCTTACACAGTAAAAAGCTCGCAATTTCGCCCAAAAGGCGAAGCATCGATTGCGATAGCAAATTAGTAGACAGCTATGCGAAGTAAAGATAGTAGTTTTATCGGCATTATAAACGTCTGAACATATGCATACTAACTAAATGAACAAGCATGGTGTCACGCGCATACAAGCAAACACGAAGACATCTTACTCGATGACCTGGGAAGCCCGCTGTCAGAATGCTGGAGTGAGGAAGCGTGGCTGCAGCAGCGAGCGAATTGACCTTCGTGCTGCCTCTCGCATCAACGCGAACTAAGCCGCGAAAACACAGCGCACGCTGGACTCTGTCCCCATCGCAGATGGCTTTCAAGATAGCGTGGTGCGGGCGGACGCAAGCGACCACGCCTTGAGCGCGAGACACATGGTGCGATTTTGCGTGTGATCCGTCGTACGACGCGCCACATCGGCAGCCGCACTCAACAGGTTCTCAGTAGATTCCGCCGCATGCGGCGTCGTATCGCACGCGCCGCATTCGACCAACTTGCTGGATATGGTCGCACGACTGCCGCATCCGCCGGATTGGTCGGACGGCCGCAGCCAATGACAGTGACGCCAGCGTGTACGTCATGGTCACGTGACACACCCGGCGAGGCGGGGCCGGCGAGCAAGCGCTCCGATCGTCCCAGTGCTTATTTTTTTCCCTGGTCGAGACGCTGGCCTCTTCGCCGCTGACGGCGGCACAAGAATTGGGTACAAGTTGTTTCTGACACTGAATTACTTATAGAATGAAGTGAACTCGAAAGTGTGCATATTTTAAAACGTTGCGCGAAATAGTAAATCGTTCGCACGGTATCGATTCGGAAGCGGTCAGCGCAGACGCCGCAGTAGTCGTCAATGCGAAGCGGCTCGCCTGACTGGCGTGTTTTCTCATCGCTACCAACGGCGTCGGGAAACCTAATTGTATTCTCACTTATGAGCGACATAAATGTTCAGACGTATTGTGCTGACGAATATGGACGCTTTATAACGAGCTGCGGACGGATCGCAAGGGTTACCCCGTATCCAACGGCCAGCGAGCTACCAGCGATCGCAATTAAGTTCTCCTGGCTTGCACCTTCGCTTCCGTTCGCGCCGATAAAATCAAATGTATTGCAATTTAAGCGCGACATAACTGTGTACACGTTGTGCTGACCAACATAGGAGCTTTATTACAAGCTGCATGCCCCAGGTGAAAATATTGCAACTGGTGACAACTGGGACCAGTTAAAGTGGCTTATGGCAGAATTCCCAGTGGGGACCAGTTGCCAGTTGGGACCAGTGACCAGTGGGTCCCAGTTGGGACCAGTGACCAGTGGGTCCCAGTTGGGACCAGTTGCCAGTGGGTCCCAGTTGGGACCAGTTGCCGGTTGGCCTCAGTAGGGACTGGTCGGTCTGCTAGTGGTCTGCAGCTGGATTCAGTAAAAATGTGACCCGATGGGGCCATTTTTTTGGCTCCAGTGCAAGAAAGACAAGCTTGGATCATCATCAAATGTTTATTTGATGCAGTCTACAAAGTGTAATTCGATGTAGCCACCTGCAATCTTGAGAGCTTTTCGTTGACTTCAACCAAAGGACGTCCTTTTGAGGAAGTGGTTAAAAAAACCTGGGCACAAAAATACACATATAGAAGCAGTTAAAAACAGGGGTGCTAGTTCAACCACTAAACGTTTAACCTGGCAGTATTTGCTTCCACATTAGAATAATGTGGCTCCGCAATTACCAAACCAATTTTAGGACAGTGTGATATATGCGAGCTCAAAATGTCTATCATAATAAAAAATTACGCCACATGACATGACAGGACAATTATAAAGCACACAAAATCAACATGATATGTGTGTTCCATCGTAACAGTAGGCAGATATAAGGAACTCTAGACAGAAATCTTGCACAGCGTTGTCGGAAATAGGCATGTCATTGCTTCGACGCACACAGCAATCGGCCCGACGCCACTGTACAGAAGTACTTACGTCCACCATCAGGATAAAAAAAAAGAAGAAGAAAACACTTCATACTGTACTATAGAATCATAAATAAGAAGTATAATTACCTCGAAATGGTAAATCGGCGCCGGGGAAAACGCTGCACATCGATGCCTGCTGATAGATCCACAAAGCCGCGAAGGACAGGGGTAAAACAGTTGCCTTGCGTTGTTTTGAAGTTACAACAGCAGCCACAGATAAAAACTATCCAAATGTACTACCGCACGAATGAGATTGCGCAGGCGCTAACACCACGGGTTCCTTAAAAACACATCGTTCAGTCACAAACACGCACGCACGCCTCGCTACGGTGGCTAGCCTCGCCTTGACATGGCGGCCGCCATTGCACACGTGCTGTGCGCAACTACGGCTGACTACGGTCGCAGTTTTCTGTCTTTCCTGCCCACCGTGTTCCCTTCTCTGCGCTACTGCTCTTTGATGTTAATAAATATTACGGCCTTTTATATGCGGTATCAAGTTAGCAATTTAGATTAAATGTTTAACATTTACTTTATGCGCACTTCAACAGAAAATACGACACTGATGAAACTTCAGTCGCAAACAAATATGGTTGCTGCTATTGCACCGTCGTTCGTAAGCTGACCGGGCACCGCAATCTGCCTTGCAGATTACGACTGGTTGTTCGGTTTTTCCTTTTTTTTTGTGGGGAAGTATTCGCTGTACTGTAAACATTAGCTACCCAACTCAACGACTCATCGCGACGAGGTTCAGTGAAGCAAAATTGGCAAGACCATGTAGGCGCACGTCGCTTTTGTGTATGTCGCTGAGATGGCCATTTCTAGCTTAGTGCCCTGAAACAAAATGCAAACGTACGAACGCAATCTGCTGCACAATTTTAGAGCAGAATTTTTAATTATTCAGTGATTAATTAGAAACACGTGCCTCTCCATGCAAGCAAGCGGTCCGCTAGTCTAATTTTTTTATCAATTAACTTTCACCAGCAAACAAGAGCTGCGGAATCCAGCAATACATGTTGTATCAGACCAGCAACAATCAGCATAAGGCCAATAGAACCCATTAGGCTAATGGAGAAACATTGTGTAATACTAATAAGTACAATACACAGGGCCATTGGTCTTACAGGTAAATCAGTACGACTAATAGAAATTTCTGTCAATTGGTCTAATACAAAAATTATACAATTTAACTAATACAAAACTGTATTAGACTAATTATTACAAACTTCTATTAGAATTTTTGCTAGGGTTGCTCAAACTGCCAAACATAATTACGCAGTATAAGTATATAGACTAGCTGCTGCTGTCTTAGCAAGCACTGCATGTTACTTGCTTTCAGTTAAACTTCTGTCACCATTTCATTAGGATCCAAACTGGAACCAGTTGCTACCAGTACAACTGGTCAATGTTCCAGTTGGAATCCAACTGGAACCAGTTGATTCCAGTACAACTGGTCAAAGTTCCAGTTGGATCCCAACTGGGTCCAGTCACTCCCAGTATAACTGGAAATTGTTCCAGTTGGATCCCAACTGGAACCAGTTGCTACCCAGTTGCTTCCCAACTGGGACCAATTGGTGTGTAACTGGGACCAGTTGGTTTCCAGCTGGAACCAGTTCATCCCAGCTGATCCCAGTTGGATCCCAGTTGGAAATTTTCACCTGGGGCAGTCGTGTCGCAAGCGCGACCGGTCTCGGATTCGATGGCCCAGCGAGCTACGGCGGCTGTCAACGGAGCCTACGACGGCGGCTGTCTATGGGGCCCACACTGCGGACGCGGCCTTGCAGAAACACGTATACGCTGCTCGCACAGACGTGTTTTATTGCGATAGCAATTATATGGACACCCCAAAGCAGATTTCTGCCGTCGTCGTCTCCGTCGCCGTGAGGTTCCGTATGACGTCAACGGCGATGAAATCGTCGCTGCGCTCCGGACGCTGTATGTGCGAGTGAAATGGTGCGAGGGACGCACGCTTTCACGGGGAGCGAACGCACGTCGGAGAGCAAACGCGCGTTCTTCGCCGTGCTCCCTGAAGGGCTGCAGAATTAAAAGTCTCTTTCCTCCTTCCCATATATAGAGAGCAAACGCAACTTTTGCCGTCGCGCGAAAGGCTGTGGGGGGACGGGAGGGAGGGAGGGGAGGCGACGTTTAGCTGCAGCACCTTTATTGTGTTCGTCTGTGTGAAACTAGAGAACTGTGCAAGGACGTTTGTTTTCACTTTGCGAAGTTCCGCGGTATTCCGAGTGTCCATGCAGGGGCACCAGTTCTGGGCGGAGCTACGCGCCGCGCACACTCGTTCGTACCATGTGTCTCGAATCGTCGTATGCGGCAAGTCGGTCTGCGACGCGTCGTGCGACGGATCGCACACAAAATCGCATCATGTGTCTAGCTCTTTACGCAGCAGCCGCCGTATAGTACAACGCGCCTCCTCCCCACCCCTCCCCCCGGAGCCTTGCGCGCTTCCTCCGCGCTTTCCTCCCTTGCGTGCGCGAGATTGAGCCGCCATCGTCGGCTCACCCTCGCACGCTTTCACTCGCACATACAGCACAAGGCGCTCGGTGAAGATTTTATCACAATTGGACTTCATACGGAACCTCACGGCCATGGATAAAATGTGCCTCGAGTGTCCATATAATGGCTATCCTAATAAAATTTCGATGCTGTTTTGTACCAAATCTAACACCGTTACTCTAAGGAGTAAGATAGAATTGTTCTAGTGTTTTATTTTTTCGCCAATTTATGTGGTAAGTAAACCTAATGGTGCGAGAACAGATGACACGGGAGCATACGACATTAGAACAAATGACACGAGGACAGACGGCATGAAAACAGACGACAAAAAAAAAACACAGTGCGAAAACAGATGACACGAAAAGGGCAGGAAGCAAACGTTCGTAGAATCACTGTTGAAATGTCTAGTCAGATGTCTTGTTGTGGACCAGGCAGCCAGAATTAGTACACAGTTTTTTTAAAGTAAGGTTTCTCTCATTGCAGGTGTCGTGTACACAAAGACATTTTTTGTGCTTTAAGTTAGCCATTGAACATACCGTTGTCCTTAAGGGTGTCAAAACTCAGTAGGAAAGCGCCATATGATGTTTTTTTTAACCACTAGTTTCTGTAGTGCCTTAGGGCCATGAAAGTATATTTAATGAGTATATAAGCAAATAAACAGTGGTCACCGTTCGTTCTCAGCTTCCTTTTATACGATTCAAGCTTCTTCACACGATTGAATAACTGACTGAATAATTAAATAAATAATTCTTCCGGATTACGGAATAACAACTCTCGAATAATTTTGACTCCCTGGGGTTCTGTAATGTACAGCTAAATTATTTACACGATCGTGCTTGCAAATCGCCCTCATGAAAATGCAGCACGCATGCCGGAGAAAGGGCATCTGGACGTAGTTTCTGATTATGCCGTATTCGGGAATTTAGATACTGCATTTTATTCACTGGAAGTTTATCCCGTTTTTCCAGCAACACGGAAATGGAAGAGATTGCTCCTTATTTTTCAACTGTGTTGCGTGATGCTCGAGGGGATTTTTTGACATGTGTCGTTTCTTAGTCAGCACAAGTTGTACTGAAGTAAATTCACCGTTCTGATTAATTTTGATGGCATGTTTTAATTTGCAGTTACTTAGTATACGTCAGCCGATCTGCATAAATATGCACATTGATTACAAAGGCAATTTGCGGCTGAAGAAACAATTTGCTTCTGAGCTAGCCTCGCTAATGAATGCCATCGCAATGTGGTAGTCAGAGGTTTAATAGTTTGAGCGATTTGGTAATCCAAGGTTTGTCAGAGGTAGCACACGAAAAACGAGGAAAAAAAGGACACGCATGGAGCTACAGTGATCTACGTGTGATCGACTACTACATGTATGGTGCTAAGCTTGCCATTGTCTCTTGGTTTGCTATCCTTATTCGTAAGCTATGCATACCGATTTTTAGTTGAAGTATTAACTGCAATTTGCAGGGGCGCAAAGGAAAGGCGTATCCCACTTCGCGAAGTTCTAGCGAAAACAAAATAAACCTACGCGAACTGTTCTTTATGTGACGGACGCGCCAGGTTGTCTTTGATTAGAGCTGCGCAGCCTTATCTATCGGACGGTGGTTTAGGAGGCCCACGCTGTGATATTATTTCAGGCTGTCTGCGACGGAGCCATGTTCTATGCCAACCTGTGCCACCAGAAGCTCCTCAATGCTGGCTACTACGACGAAGAAGGCCAATTCGATGTCTCTGAAGAGGTTTGTCCACTTGGATTTCATGATAAGTGGTGAAGCGTTTGGCACGCGTCTTAAACACTTGTTCTATGAAGCGAGTGTTATTATTCGATTGCCCTTTCTGAGTTTTGCACTTCGTCACTGCAACGAGGAGATCCCACTCCTGTTATAACTTAGTATAACCAAGCAATTAGTAAGAGTTGTGGATGTTAAAAGCGGAATATATCGGAAATAAATAATTTCTTAAATTGTAGCCACTGGTGTCACAACGAGAAGTTCTATCTGGGGTGGTCCGAAAGAATGTTCGCGGGCCCGGACGCCCCCATTAGGTTCAACTTCGACCTGTGAATCTTTAGTGACATTCCATGCGGTAGTTATTTGTTTCTGGATATATTGCTTACTCTCCATTTATGTATTTATTGTCTGCCTATATTGATTTGGGCTTTAGTGATACCGTCTTATATTACCTGCGTCTCTGTACAGCGGCCTTGGTAAGTTACATCAATACAGCTATCTGCAAGCCATCGTATGGTTTTGTCTACTAGATGAAGCAGGTACTCTTACCTGTTTGATATTCTGAATGTTTTCAAAAATGTAAATTGGCCATCTGAGTGCTGAAGTAGGAGGAGCCAGAGTAATTGACGTTTTATCAACTCTGGAAAACCATTTTTAATTTATAGTCATAAACGAAGGAGACGCCAACGAATTCTTGGCTACAACGATCCTCATCAACATAGTTTCATCAGGAATTTCTTAGAGCCCTGATAGTGTGCGATCGGCGTCTCGATCAGGTTTGCAAAACAGAATAGAATTGTTTTCAATGTCCAGCCTGTTTAAATGTACAGGATAGAAAATTACTCATTACATTTCCAAAGATGTTGCACATATTCTCCACTCGCAGTGGATACAACCCTTCCTGTTGTGAATATTTTGTCACTTTGTGCGTTTGTGCATAATTCGTCTGCCTTATATTCACTTCCACACTTGCAGTTCACGTGTACTTTGCTATCGCCGTTCCTGCTGCTAGTTGGCTGCTTAACACGTTCAGTACAACAACTGCCGTGGTAAGGCATTGTTCCCGTGTTTGATTATTTGATCTGGATCAAAGTTTCTCCTGTTTATGAAGCATCGGTGTCGGCTTCCTCTACAGCCGTAAGCTGCAGTTATATTGTCCTAAATTCCCTGGGTTCTCGCACACTTCATTTCGCCATCAATTCATTTCTTCGTCCACATTGATTTCTTTACGCGGTGAATGAGCGGGACAATGTAAGCACACTTTCCTTCTGAGCTGACCAAGCTGTAATAGAATTGCATAGAACATTTATTCACGCACAATGAAACGCCTGATAATCATAGGCAACAAGGACAATACGTATAATAGTCGTCGCTCTGTCTCAATGCGCTTGCAGGTGTGCATCGTGATCAACAACATGGAGTACGTGCGGCGAGCGCTCAAACCACTCCACGCCGAGCTCGACCTGGAACCAATCATTGCGGCCATCGAGCAGGCCGAGGGCGATCGTGCTGCCGACAAGTGCCGCGCCGCGTTCCAGGCTTTGCTGCACAACGCTGACGAGGACGTCGTCCACAAGATACTGACTATAATCGCGGGGCTCTCCGAGAAGGTACACGTTGAAACATCTTAAGGGACGCTGAAAGAAAATACTAAGTCGTGCTAGACTGAAATACCATTCGTCGCGAGGACAGACATCTGTAAGTGTGAAAATTACGATGACGATGCTGATGATTTATTGGCACCCCCTTTAAAATGGGGCAGTGACAAATAGGAACCTAGACTGCTTGAGCTGACCAGGTTATCTTCACATGCTTATCGATCTAGCATTTGGTTGCAACTCCTTAGTCTTTTCTCTCTTCCTTAATACCTCCATATTTACCTTGTACAGATATTTACGCCTGTAACGGTCGTATCAATCTCCTTCTTGCCTTTTTCCCATTATTAATGTAAACGTGTTCCGCTTATGTCGGCGGATGATCGGTTAATGCTTTCATCCTCTTCGAATACCTGTGGTTTTAGAAGGTGGAAGTTAACTCTCGCTGGGCGAATACCTTCGCATTCCATTACAATGTGCTCAGTTGTCGCCGGCAAAATTCGGACATTGAACTGGAAAACCGAAGTGGCGCCACCTGTTTTGGGCTATGGTACTGCTTTTGTGACGTCAGAACTAGATGTTTTTCTTAGCAGCGTAGAGGAAGGTCACTTGAAGATTACGTCAACTCGTTCATTTTGGCGCAGGTGACTGAAATTTAGGAGCTGCAGTGGGACCTTCAGCACAAATTTTCTGCGCATTGATACCGTTTTGTTTCAACCATTTCTACTGTCAAGCAGCTTTCATATAACCTCACATTTTCGCACTCGAAAATCATTCTACAATTTCTCTAAGTAGTAGCACTAACGGAACCTCGATTGCATTCTCAGAATTTTGAGCTGTCGTTTTTGTGGACATCATTAAATCAGGAATTAGGAAGATGGCCTTGATATTGTTCTAATGGTGTCGAAGCCTTGCGAGTCCATTCAAGCACTCCATGTTCGTTACTACAACTAACAATTTATTCATCAACTGCTTGTCCATCAGGGCTGTTCAGTTATGTGTGTTACTCATCTTCATGCTGGCTCTTCTTTCTGCAGATGCGACCCGAGATCAAGAAGTTTCTTTTCCACCTGGCATGGGCACCAGAACGTCTAGATGCTGACAGTGTAAGACACACATTTTTTAACACGAAAG
>NC_051158.1:50238298-50285626 GCF_013339745.2 Dermacentor silvarum | reverse complement strand
GGAGCTTTTCCCAGCCACATCTGATTGACACATCTTGACGCATTGATAGTTGGGACAACTGTGTGATATATGCAGACAGGGTGTCCCAGCTATCACGCGGCACGATTTAAAAAAAGAGGAATGGCGTTACGCGAAGCAAACTTAGTGCGTATTGTTTCCAGTACAGGGGAGTAGGCGCGAGTAATTTTTTTCGTTACTGAGATTTAATTAGGTAATTGTAATTAGTTAGCTAACTCGAGAAGTGCTGTCATAATTATCAAAGTGTAAATGAGAAGATTGTAGAGCAACGTGAAAAACTCCCGATACAGCTTTCCGTTGCTCAATACGTGCTACATAAATGTGTTTTTCCGAGCGTGAGAGAAGCCCGCGAATACACGAAAAGTGCCTCGAGCGGCCAATCGCGCGACAATTGTGCGTGTATTTATTCACTAAAATATATAAAACTTTTTACATACATTATGATGCTGCCGTGTGCCAAAAAGTGTGCTCAGGACTTACGCCCGTATTCAGAAATGCATCTGCACTTGCAGCCCAAGCTTGGCTTTATTTAAATGACTCCTGTCGTGAACGCACCGAAGGAAACGGAATGAGTGTCTTGGGCATGCACGTTCACGCGAGGCGTCATTTATATCAAGTCAAGCATGGACTTGAACTTAAGATGCATTTCTGAATACGGTGGTTAGACTAGAAATCTGTGTGCATTATATGCGAAAATGATTTCGCCCAAGTTGGCCTGGTACCTCCATTATATGCCACCACAGATTCAAACGACAGCGCATGCCGAGGTTGTGGCGCTGATGGAGTGGACAGTTAAAAAAAAAAAAAGTTGAGAGCCACTTTAGCATACGCTAAAGAGGATAAAGGCAAAAGCCTGCGTGCTCACGAGACATTAATTAAATTACATGGCAATCTCATTCGAATGCGTTGTAACTTCTTATCACTTGTTTTCTCCCACCAAAGGTCGCGGCTTCGAGTGCCTTAATTAACTCTACCTTAACTAACTGTATCTTAATAACTTCGTCTGAATTAACACCAAATATCCTAGGTTCGACTCCCACCAAAGGACGTGGGTTCGATTGCCGTAATTAACACAATCTTAAATACCTGAGCCTTAATAACCTTCGCCTTCGTTAACACCCAACTCATTGGCACCAAGATTGATGGTGGCACCATTGATAGTCGAACTCATGAGCATTGGTGGCAGTAGAACCCACGACTTATAGTGGAAAAATTCGCCGTCCGGCATTTTGGGACCAACGTTCAATGCCACCAAAATTGATGGTGCCACCATTGATTGTCGAACCCTCGACATTTGGTGGGAATTGAAATCATGACTTTGGTGCTAATTCAGGCGAAGTTAATTAAGGCACATTTAATTAGTCTAGAGTTTACTAAGGCAATGGAACCCACCACCTTTGGTGGGAGAAAATGAGAGCAAGTAACAACACATTCGATTCAGAATGTCAAGGAATATAATGAATGTCTCGTGAGCGCGAAGGCTTTCGCCTTCATTCTCTTCATAGTATGCTAAAGTGACTGTCAACCTTTTGAGGCATGGCCATTCATGGAAATCATCCAAGGCATTGATTATCTAATGCCAGAAAGTGGAGTTATCTTGAAAACCGTGAAACGCCGGTAGTTACACGACAGACGGCTGCGGGTATCCGCAGCTTATGATGTCCACCAGGCTGCGGTCCAGCTGCTAGAGAAGCCACTAATTACTTCTCAAAATCATCATCATGAGCCCATATCTATGTCCACTGCAGGACGAAGGCCTCTCGCTACAATCCCCAATTGCACCTGTCTTGCGCTAGCTGATCCCAACTTGCGCCTGCAAATTTCCCAACTTCATCACCCCACCTAGTTTCCTGCCGTCATCGACTGCGCTTCCCTTCTCTTGGTACCCAATCTGTAACTCTAATGGTCCACCGGTGATCCATCATATATACGCATTACATGGCCTGCCCAGCTCCATTTTTTTCTCTTAATGTGAATTAGAATATATGTTATCCACGTTTGCTCTCTGATCCACACCACTCTCTTCCTGTCTCTTAACGTTAGGCCTAACATGTTTCGTTCCATCGCTCTTTGTGCGGTCCTTAACTTGCTCTCCAGCGTCTTTGTTAACTTCCGAAGTTTCGGCCCTATATGTTTGCACCGGTAGAATGCAATGATTGTACACCTTTCTTTTCAACGATCATGCTAAGCTCCCATTCAGGATTTGGCAATGCCTGCCGTATGCACTCCAACCCAATTTTATTCTTCTGTAAATTTCCTTCTCATAACCAGGGTCCGCTGTGAGTAATTGACCTAGATAAACGTACTCTTTACAGAGTGTAGAGGATGACTGGCGATGCTGAATTATTGTTCCCTCGCAAGGCTATTGAACAGTATCTTTGTCTTGCGTATATTAATCTTCAACCTCACTCATTTACTTTCTCGGTTAAGGTCTTCAATCGTTTGTTGTAATTCGTCCCCATTGTTGCTGAATAGGACAATGTCATCTGCAAACTGAAGGTTGCTGAGAGGTTCGCCGTTTATTCTCGAAATAAATACGTGTAATTAACTAATTAACCAAACTTCACGGGTTACTTTTCAAATAGTTATATTAACGCACAACTTTCAATACTCAACTTGAAGCCAGTGTTTTCAAGAGGCGCTTTCACTTGGAATGAATTATTAAACTAACACCAATTTTTAAATGTATGTTGTCAAACATGCCGTAAGATGCTCTGTTCCACTTCCTTTTGTAACAAAACGCTTTTTTCTAAATAAATTAAATTCTGGAGTTTTACGTGCCAAAACCACGAGGTGATTATGGGGGATGCCATAGTTGGGAACACCTACGTAATTTTGACCACGTAGGGTTCTTTAGAGTGCCCCCAATACATGGTACACAGCTGTTTTGCATTTAGCCCACAACGAAATGCGGCCGCTGAGGCCGGATCCCGGAATCCCGCAACCCAGGGATTAGCAGCGTAACACCAAAGTCTCTACGCTACCACGACGGGTGAAACAAAAAACGCTTCTTAATGCAGATCAAATCAAATTTTACTGAAACATCCATGTAATCCAAAGCTAAATTTGGGAACGCCCGTCCCAAAACAGAAGTTATCCTCAAAATTTGTTCGAAGTGAATGAATGAATGAAAGTCCTTTATTTTGAAATGGGGAGGCACAGGTCCTCTGTGGGGTAAATAGGGGATTAATGTCGTCACTCTTCAAATAATCTACGGTCTCAAGAAATAGGCATTCTCAAGTAGGAGTATGCACCCGCACTGAGGCGGTGCGTGACCAGTGCTGTGGTGTGTCGGTCCCCCTAAACCACCCTGATCAGGCCGCTCCGGCTAGCGTATGTTGCAAATAATAACTGCGTATTAGGATCCGTGAGAAGCGCTTCACGGTAGCTACTAAACTGTCTACGGACGTCCGGAATCTGGAACGCCTTCATAGGGCCACCCTGCGCACTGTCACGGAGCTGCCCAAACACACTAAGATACCGGCACTTGAACGCGCTGCAGGCTTGCTTCCACTGCAAGATGTCATCCGCGAAGCCCACACCCGACACCATATCCGCATGGAAAATACGCCGCAAGGTCGTCGCCTTCTGGCCTGAGATAGCCCGCAACATGACGACGCACCTCCTCTTAATATGTCTTTACCCCCTTGAAAACCCCGATTGATTTTCGACGTATTAGCCGTCCTATATCTCGGAACAACGTTCCTGCTCGCTAAATTCTTGCCACACGTCAACTCAAAGAAGCCAACTTGGACACAATCGACATCTATACTGATGCTGCTATCTCAAATGCCCGGGCCTACATGGTATGGGTTTGCACACAGACGACCGCTTACTCAGGGGCCTATAGCTGCCATCTCCCGTGCGGTACCCCAGCGCATGCTGAACTTCTGGCTGTCTGGGGAGCCATTGCAAGCCTCCTATGTACCATCCGGAAACCTGTCCGCGTTTACACGGATTCGCACACAGCCTACACTGAAATATTTCGCCTAGCCTCGGAAGATGCTACAGCTTCTGCTATTCAAGCTATCCTTCGTAGGCACGAAAAGGCAAATAGTCCGATAGAAATCATCTGGACACCGGGGCATACGGGTGTGCCCGGGGGCAATACTGCGGCACACGCCGCTGCTGCTTCCGCAGGTGGGTCGATCAATGTTTCTCAGCCCCCAATCCTCAGGGTCAACCCGTATGACCTCCTAAGCCAAATGGCTCCGTCGGTAACCACCATGCACTATGTACGGACGTCCCTGCGTACTGAAAGCAAACAACGCCTCAAGCAAGTTACCCGCCTGCCCTCTTCTCGGGCAAGTCTTCGAAGTGAATATATCTTTAAATGTCACAAGCTACTATTGGTAAATTGAAACATGTGGCCTAAAGTAATTCATTGAACTATAAAGTAATAAAGTTTCTAGCAAGATTTTTTATATAAAATATTCACGTTCATTTTGGGGCAAAAAATTTCTGCCTCGAAGAGAAAGTCAGCCGTGCTGTAGCCGTGGCAGCCAGCAACGCCGCAGGTGCTAGAAACCTGCCGCACCTGCCGCCGGTGTCGTCCGCATACGCCGATAGCGAGCAAGTACACCATGGGTGCTATTTAAAATATGGATAACAATAAAATAAAACACTCGCATATACGCACGCCTGGTTTAAAGACATGCCATTCAGTTGCAGATAACAGCACTCAATTTCGTTCTTCGCAAAAAAGGCTTAAGCTTGCATTCGGCCGCGCAAAGCTTGAAACAGCGAAGCTGGGCGATCGTAGGGGCTAATTATGGCTGATGCTAGGTTTCCGCTGCCTCTCCCGCTTAGCAGCGAGTTTAGCAGTGAGCTTAGCAGTGAGCCTTGCTTCGCGAAGCGTGGCATTTTCTTCGGGAGTAGGGACTATCTTTGGGCGTCCCATGGCTTCTACTAATCGAGAGCCGTGGCGCACACGCTTACATAGCTGTTGCCTCAAGGTCAGCGCATGCGCAGATGTAAGTGTTATCACGGCGCATGCGCAGATGTCTGCGCCGCGGTGGAAGCCGGTTGCGCGCAGTGTTGCCCAGCTGCCGCCGAGCTGTTGCCGACGCCGGCATCAGCTCGGGAAACGTCCCATGGAACGCGGGAAACGTCCCATGGCGGCATCTGATCGAGGGCCACCGCGCATCGGCTTACATAGCCGTAGCTCGCTGTCGGCCGCGGAGTATGCGCAGTACACCGGTGGTAGGTTACGCCAGGTTTCTAGCAGCTGCTGAGTCGCTGGCTGCCATGGCTGCAGCACGGCTGGCTTTCTGTGAAACGCCATGCTTTTCACGGCTAGCTTAGACAGCTTCGCTGTTAATAAAACACTCTGTGTTCTGTGTCGCCGCGCACATAGAAATAATTTATATACAACGAGAGAGCCTATTCGATGTAGCGATGCCCGGAAAATGATCGCGTATTTCTGTACATAAAGTGCATAATACTTACATCATTGGTGCGTATCTATAACACCCAAACTGGCGTTCGGATCCGCCTTCAGTACTTGCAAGGAACACTGCTTTAATGCAGACACACTCGTTGTTGATCCATGGCTCATAGGCTGCCATCACGACGTGAATAGTTTCCGGCTTTCTTACGAACTGCATTAGAAAAATACGCACGTTTTATTCATGACAAAACAAGTTATACGATTTTGAGAGCGTGCCTGCCCTCGGCAAGCAAGTGGAATATAAATCGCGTGGGAGAGAAGACTGATGTACGAACGTATTTTTACGAGTTTTGCCTTTTAACTACCTCATATAAAAGGTTGATAGGGCAGTTTTCTTAAAAATTGGTGCGGTTTAGCTTTCGTTAACCCTGATTGATAGCAAAAGCTTCACTGCCCTGGATAGGCCCATTGTCGAGCTGTGGCCGAGGTGTGGTTTCGAAATGATATACAGATGATGATGATGATATATGTTGTTTTATGGCGCAAGGGCCAGCTATGGCCAAAGAGTGCCAAGGCGTGGTGTACTGAGTAAGCAATGATGTGAATGATAGTTGGTAGGTGTAGGGTGGCTGTAAAGGGGCCTAAAATCCTGCGCACTAAAGGAGCGTAAAAGCCAAAATTGATAAGATCATGACAATGACGTGATAGGGGCGCAATGAATATAATTATGCAACATAACATAGTATAAAAAGTTATAAGCGATACAAGGCACTACTGCCTCACAGGGACTCTTAGGGCACGTTCACACTGGGGAATCCGGCGTCTACAGCGAACGGATTTCTCCTGCCGCCGAAATTCGCGTCGTTCATACTGCTTGCCTACCGCGCCGCCGGAACGTCGGCCAGACGCCTTGTGGCGTCGCAGACCCTACCCCGCAGCAGCATGGAGCTTTGACAGGCGTTTCACTCTGCTGCATCTAGTTTTCATACTCGGTGATGGAAACAGTGATTTTGTCAACAAAATGCAGTCAACTAAATGGAGAAAGCGTGACCGAAACGATGCGAACGACGCAACAAAGACGGTGCGTCGAGCAGACGACAGCTACTCTGCCTGTGAGCTCGCCTCAGCCTATGGGCGCTTGCCAAGGCGTTCGCTGGACTCACTCCGCCTTTCTATACACTCTATTGAAACTTCGCATTTATCTCCTCTCGTGTAGAGTTTGCATGTTTTTATTTTGCGGCTCTTCGTCACTGCTTGCAACGACGATGATGCTAAGCCTGCTGGCATACACCTTGCTGGCGATGCACGGCGCGTAGAAGCATTCGCCAAAGCAACGACGCCAGCGGTGGCGGGGGGTTCGTCCTGCAAGACCGCGAGAAGCTGGGTCACGCCACTTTGTCAGGTCACGTTGTGCTTCACATGGTGCTTGTCAAAAACGATGGGGTGGGCACGCACCTATTCGATGAGCATTTCCGATGTCGCGACGAGCCTTGAAGACTGCGACATGACGAGCGCGTCGGACTTGGCCGCCATCTTTCGAATTTCTCACTCGCGCTCCGATTGGCCCGCGGTGAGGGAATCCGGCGGCAGCTGCCGCAAAAATCGGTCCAGGAGCGATCGGCGCGGAAAGGGCTATTCCGGCGGATCTCGCCGCCGCCGAACTGGGTTCCGCGCCGCTCCAGACGCCGAATGTCTCAGTGTGAACGCGCCCTTAGAAGAAAGGGCCTGGAGGAGAGTGCATTCCAAATATGGTTTCGCAGCAGCGTTCTCTGGAAGAGGATGTCCCTACGAATCTCTCGCGAGAACAACTTGCGAAATGTCGATGTCCTTTAAAAAGGCTAAAACTGAATCGTGCTGAAATAGCGGGTCATTATGTACAAACATCACTGGGTGAAGGGGTAAATTCTCTCTATAGGCTTGAACAAAGTGTTTTTTTTTTCTTTCAGGTTCTATTAGTGGACACTGTACTAGGATGGGAAGTACTGTAAGTGCCTCCTCACATCTAGTACAGGTCGGCGGTTCGCCTCCAGATAACAGGTGCGTGCCGTAAGTGTGTCCTATTCTTAGCCTACAGAATAGGACATCATTTCTTCTAGATTTCCTGGTCGATGGCCAGTTCCCTAAGCGAGGCTTAATTAAATGATGGTTGTGATGAGTCCGGACGTCCCACAAACGTTGCCAGTGGACTCGAAGTTTATTGCGTAGATATGGCTGCATATCGGGAACAGGGACCTGCATAGATGTGTTTCCAGCTTTTGCGTCGATGGATGTGGCAAACTGGTCTGCCAGTACGTTTCCCTCGATGTCTCGGTGTCCTGGCACCCAGCACACCACAGCATGCGGCCCAGATGCATAAATATTACATATGAATGAATAAAGCGATACTATTACAGGATTTTTGTGCCTTTTAAGAGATTTTAAAGCTTTTACTATGCTCAGCGAGTCTGTGTGGAGGATAGCTTTTGGTATTTTCGATTCTTTGATGTGTTTAAGAGCCGACAGTATCGCATAAGCATCTGCTGTGAAAATGCTCGTTTGGGGGTGCAGGGCGTCAGCATCTGAAAGTGATGGGCCAACCGCTGCATGAGAGACGCCAGCATGAGACTTTGATGCATCGGTGTAAAATTCTGGACAGGAGTTTTATGTTCCAGTTCGAGGAAGTGCATTCGAATGTGTGTAACCGGGGCGTGCTTCGTAACACGTAAAAAGGACAAATCACAATCTACAATCTGCCACTGCGATGGTGAGACCTGTATAGTAGGTGCCATTAGACAATGTTCAAAGAGTGGGACAGCCATTTCCCCATCCAGACTTCTCACACGCAACGAGAAGGGCTGTCTTACTGCAGGTCGGTTATGAAAGTGGTGGGAGCTGGACAAATCATTTACGGTGGAATATGAGGGATGTTCACTGTTTGCGTTCAGTCTAAGGAAATACATGAAAGCTGTGTAGGTCCTTTGCAAGTGGAGTGAGCACTCATTGGATTCCACGTAAAGGCTTTCTACAGGGCTTGTCCTAAAGGCACCTGTAGACAAGCGAATACCAAGATGGTGGACGGGGTCCAGCATCTTCAACGCGGTTGGGGTGGCTGACTGATTAATTATGGCCCCGTAGTCAAGGCGTGTTCTGAGGCTTTTATACAAATTTAACATAGACTTTTTGTCACTCCCCAATGTAGTGCGTGACAACACTTTTAAAATATTCGTTGTTTGCATGCACTTGTTTTTTCGATGTTTTAGGTGTGGTATGAATGTTAACTTTGTGTCAACAATTATGCCTAAGAATTTATGTTCCGTTTTTCCACGCAGACGCTGTCCTTGCAGGTCAATGTCGGGGTCGGGGTACACTGCTCTCTTTCTAGAAAAAAGGACGCAGGTGCTGTTTTGTGGATTTAGGCAGAAACCATTCTAGGCACAAAAGAACTGTTTGTTAACAAAAGCTTGACGTATCTGAGCCTCTATGCGTATCAGATGGTCAGTGGTGGAACGACCCTCGCGAAAACCGCACTGGTATGGGTCAAGCAGCTTGTTTGATTCTAGGAAATGTATCAGACGGCGGTTTATCATTTTCTCGAAAGCTTTGCAGAGGCAGCTTGTTAGAGCTATGGGCCGGTAACTCGATACGGACGATGGATCCTTACCCTGCTTCAGGATAGGGATCACTGTGGCCTCTTTCCAGGCAGAGGGGATCTCGCCAGTTATAGAGACAGAGAAGGGTTTTCTTCGTTTCAGAGGGCAGGTTCTTCAACATTTCGTATAGTATGCGGTCAGAGCCTCGGGCAGATTGGTTGCAACACGTGAGTGATGCATGCAGCTCTGCTAGGGAGAAAGGTAGGTTATATGGCTTGTTCCCGGTGCTCTTTCGGTCTAGTTTTTGTTTTTCTATTGCTGATTTCTATCCTTTAAATGCTGGAGAATAGTGTGATGAACTGGACACATGTTCAATATGTGCACCCAGATGGTTCACTTGATCCTCCAGGCTGTCTCCCTGCGTGTGTACCAGGGGAGGCGGATGTTTTTGTCGTCCTCTTACTCTATTGACCCTGTTCCAAACCTTGCCCTCATCCGTGTACGAATTGATGCTTGATGAGAATGTTTGCCAGCTGTCTCTCCTGGCTTGTCTGCGCGTTCTCCTACCTTGGGACTTGATTTTCTTGAAATTGACAAGGTTTTCAGCAGTAGGAGAATCGCGAAGCTGCCTCCATGCTTTGTTCTGCTGCCTACGCGCGTTCCCGCATTGCTCATTCCACCACGGAACACAGCGTTTGCTAGAAAGTCCACTTGTTTCGGGGATACACTTAGAAGCTGCATCAATTATAAAGTTAGAAAAATACTCGACGGCACCATCAATTCCGAGCGAGGACATATCAATCCACGAGATCATACTGGTAAGTGTCTGGATTTTCTCCCAATCCGCTGCATCGACCTTCCACCGGGGAGCATGTGGTGGAGATTCGGATTGTCTTGTTGTTCTCAGCAGTATTGGGAAATGGTCGCTCCCGTAAGGGTTTTTTATAACTTCCCATTCAAGTTCAGATAATAGAGACGGGGAAGCTATGCTAAGATCAATCGAAGAAAAGGTTCTGTTTGCGAGACAGTAAAATGTAGGTTCCTTCTTATTCAGGAGACACGCACCAGAGGAGAAAAGAAATTGTTCAACAAGACGACCTCGCGCGTCGATACGAGAGTCGCCCCACAGACTGCTCTGCGCATTGAAATCGCCAAGAACAAGATAGGGCTCTGTGAATTCGTCTATAAAGGACTGAAATTCATGTTTGTGTAAGAGGTAATGTGGGGGGGGGGGGGTGTAAAGCGAGCAAATGGCGATGAGTTTGTTTAGAAGAACAAGTCGAACTGCCACTGCTTCAAGGGGCGTTTGTAGCTGCAAACGTTGACATGCTATGCTTTTGTGGATCACAATGGAAACCACCGCCCGATGATGCGAGAGCATCATCGCGATCTTTACGAAACGTAACATACTGTCGGAGAAAGTTTGTATGTTTCGATTTTAAGTACATTTCCTGTACACACAGCACTTTTGGATTGTGTTGGTAAAGATGTTCTTGGACATCGCCGAGGTTCCTAAGAAGGCTTCTGACGTTCCATTGTATGATTTGTGTATCCATAATGAAAGTAAATTGGTGTTGTGTGTACTAAAAAAGAAAGTATTGCTTTAGATTACGGAGCCTTTCCAGGTCCCGTAACTCGGGATTTGTCCTTTCTGAAGCGGTCGAGGGAGCCTCGCCGCTCCTGAGGCACTTGGTTCGCCGTCGGGATGGGTGTAGTGTCTATTGTCTCTTGTGAGGCGCCGGACATGCGCTCTTGCGAGCGAGAAGTTTCGCGAGAAAGTCTCGCCGCTAAGGACGAGACATTCGCGCCCACCAGCCCGGAGGTGGATGGGGCTGCCTTTGGGCCTGAGCTGCGCCGGCTCTTGCCAGCGCTAGCAGGGGCCGGTGAGGGTGAGGCAGCCTTGACTGCACCCACCGTGGGAGCTGCTGGTGGGCCTGCGGGTTCGCTACGCGTAGCGCAGGCTGCCACCGAAGACTGTTGTGGTGCCGGCAACGCTAGGGTAACCGGGCCTGTTTGCTGGTTGGGTGGAGTAGACTTAGCTAATTCCACCCTGGGGGCAGGAGCCACAAGCGAGAGCTCGCTGCGCGTGGTCTAGGCAGGTGGCAGTAGCCGCTTTGACGCTGCCCCTTGATGCGCCGCGTCAGCGTAAGTGGCCGTGTGGAAGGGTGAGCACCTTTTGCGTGCTTCCCTAAACGATAAGTTTTCACGGACTTTCAGTGTTATAATTTTTTCTTTTTTCCAGCTTGGACAAGACCGGGAGTATGCTGGATGGTCACCATCGCAATTAACGCAGTGAGGTGTGGCCTAGCAATTGTCTGAGGCCTGGCCTTGTACTCCACACTTGGCACAGGTGAGTCGACCACGGCAGCTCTGCGAGCCATGGCCAAATCTTTGGCATTGGTAGCATCGCCTAGGATTTGAGATGTATGGTCTTACTGCTATCTTTGTGTAGCCTGTTTCAATGCTTTGTGGCAAAACGCTTAATTCAAAGGTAAGTATCCGGTTTTTCATGGGAATTTCTTTGTAGTCCCGTCTCATAACATGCGCTGCACATTCGTGACGTTTTGCTCCTTCCATCCTTCCAATAACTTGGTTTCAGATAGGTCGATGAGGTCTGCTTCAAATACTACCCCCCGTACTTTGCTCATGGACCGATGCGGTGAAACGGTAACTGGGACATCACCAAAAGTAAGAAGCTTGCCGAGTCTTTTGTATTGCTCCTTATCACGTATCACGTAGCTCAATCAGCAGGTCCCCGCTTGGCATTTTGGTGACTTTGTAGCCAGGGCCTAGCGTGTTGGTGAAGCTTTTGGCAACTAGAAATGGGAATATGCTTCTCGCTAGTTTTTCTGTTCTTTCACTATGTACTACTTGGAATCGGGGAAAATGTCTTTAGGTCGGGTGAACAAATTCAAAATCACTTTCAAGTAACGACTGAACTCTATGTTTGTTCAAATAAATTGTTCCAGAAAAAATTACACCATCTTCCCGAGGGGAACCATGGGCTGATGCGGAGCATCGCGGTCGTTATAACGGCGTAATTACGTTGTTATTACGGTGTTATTAACGTTGTTAACTTGGTGTTATTACATTTTTATTACGTGTTAACTTGCGTTGGTCACCATCACATCGCGTGAACGCCGTTATAACGACTGCGATGCTCCGCATCAGCCCGTGGTTCCCCTCGGGAAGATGGTGTAATTTTATTTGAAGAAGAGTAATTAAATTGCGTAGACGAAGGTGAAACGGTTAACGAATGTCTTTATTGAGCAGCGTCTATTTGAGGCGTGCACTTGCTTTGAGTATGATGGCTTTGTGGTCGGCGAAATGAACTGTGAGTGGATCTCGTAGCAGTGGTTGTATCTTGAAATTGCTGAAGACGTGATCGATGCATGTTCCGTGAATGGTAGTTGGCTGTTGTTTGCGGTCGTCGTGTGATGCGTGTTGTAGCGAGTGATGTGATGACATGTACTCAACCATCCAATCGTTCTTCATGATGTCGACATTACAGTCGCCAATGAGCATGAAATGTTGTGTGTCTGCGTATTGTTGCTTTCGGTATTCACCCATGGCCTCGTCGATGTACTTCTCCACGGCTGTGTGTGAGAGGTTGGGTGCGAGGTACATTGTCATGACGTTAACGCCATAGACGCTAGCGGCACAATGCTCGCTCGCCGTTGCTACGTTGGTCAGCAGTGGGGCGCAGTTCTAGGTCCAGCGCGTTGACGGAACGTTTGTCGGAACGCTTGACGTAGATTTCCACACCGCCCGCAGGTCGTCCAAACCCCTGCGTACGCGCGACCGTAGCGTAGCCCGCAATGTCGACGTTCACGGCGTTCCACGTCTCCGTAAAGCAGAGCACGTCCACTTTGCTGACCACCGGATATCGCTCAATGTCTAACGCATGAGCGCTGAGCGATCTGGTGTTTAGGAGTGCTAGCGTGAATTCGGTATCTGCGTGAACGCCGGTCTCGAGCACGTGCAAGTACCGGTGCGTGACGGTGTCTAGCTTGTGTTTCTGCAAGCGTTCAAACTCGTCCGCCACGTTCTTGTCGGCGTTGGCGTGTCTGTGATGGAAGCAGTGATCGCCGGCCGAGTTGATGAGGTATAGGTTGTTGATGTTGGTGCAACGGCTCAGCGCAAGGTACACGAACTTTTGCGGATGGGTCTTTGCGTACTCGTACACGACCTCGGAGTACGTGCTGCCCTGAGACTTGTGTACGGTAATGGCGCTTGCCTGCACGAGAGGGAACTGGGACCGTTTGCAGGTAATGCCGAACTTGCGGTCGATGGTTAGCGCTAGAAACTGTCGTTCGATCGGGATCCACGCACTTTCAACGACGTACCCTTTGCGTGTGGCCTCTTGTATCGCTCGTTTGGAACGCGCACGAGTGATCCTGCCGCTCGTGACACGGAGGGAGAAGCGCGTTATCGAACAGATGGCGTGGAGAGGGGGAGGGGAGGAGAGAGGCGTTATCGCACAGCTGGCGTGGAGAGAATGAGGAGAGGTGCGGACGGACGCCGACGCCAACGACGCCGCGGGACAGGCCGCCGCTATAAGATGCTCCGCATCTAAAACGATTTATCTGTTCCCACATACTTTGAATAGGGCCACGTAAGACTAGCTGCAAAATAAATGTTGGCACTCCCAGGAACAGAACAGCCCGAAGGGGCGGTGTCAACGAAGCCAGCTAACCACTAGGCCTCCTCCACACCACACTCTGCACATTCTTCCCAAATGTCATTTTAACATTCACTCATTTAATCAACATTTTGTAATTAATAATTGCGCGAAGCATTGATGTGGCAATATATGTGCAATTGTTTTGATTTCAACGCATGGTGTTTAATTTACACTCTCATTGTTTTGCCAGAATAATGCAAATAAGCATTAGCTGGTCATTTATGTCAAGCCCCTCATCGACAAGGCTTTAGAAAACAGTAACCAGCCCAACGCGTGTTAGGCGCTTTGCCATGTACGAGTCACCGCTTTTCATGGGGGCTTAAAACAAAAATTGGGGGTAGCTTGTACTAGAAGTGCAAAGCTAAAGACACAGCGGAGCTGATCGGTATCGTTCGTTCTCGGCTTCTCTCACGTCGAGATCTTCTCGGAGCCGAAGCGTTCTCTCCCGTTCCCTAGCATTCTCTCGCTGGACCTACTCGGTGTCTCCGGCTCGCCGTCGTCGTTTTGCAGCGGCTTCTTCGGTTAACGGCGCTGGGTTCAATTGGCGTAGATGCTGGTAGTCTCGCTTGGCAGCACGCCGCGATTCTTGGTAAGCGGCACCTTCCTCGGCAGTGTAAACCTTCCTCGGTCTCTCCATGTGTACGTCTGGCGTGCCGCCGCCGCGCACCGACTTTCATACGGAATGAAGGAGCGCATGCACAGTTGGCCGTGACGTCACGTCTGACTCGCGGCGCATGTGCAGTAGTGCGCAGCGGGTTGCGAATCGTAGGGGAAGTGGGGCGAAAGCTATGCACAGTGTACGGGCGGCAAGCGCAGACGCGCTTTGATGACGTCACGGCGCATGCGCAGTAGCGCGCAGCTGGCGGGAACTCGGCGGAGCCTTTTCTGTGCCAGGCGAAGCGAGCGCGCACCTGCGCCGGCGGTTACTACGCAACTCGAGGTGACGTCATAAGTCGGTGCAGTTCTTCGTGGACGACTAATGGAGATACGGATAGCTTAAACAGCTTCGCTTTTACAGAAGAATGCAGAAACTCCACTGGAGTTGTCTAATAAGCACACACCCAAATTTCAATTGGCCCAACCTAAACTTTAGTTGGCCCACCCGAGAATTTGGTTACTTGCGTCCAAATATCAAGTTGGCCCACCCCAAATATAAGTTACCCCACGCCCAAATTTAAATCTGGTCTATGCCCAAATTTGAGTTGGACGAAGTCCAAACTTCAAGTTGGCCCACCCCCAAATTTCTAGTATGCCCACCTCCAAATTTCAGTTGGCCCACACCTGCTACAAGCTTCCCCGTGCATTTTATATGGAGCCCTATGTATCCTTATGAGTATTCCCTCTGAAGAATTTTTTAACTCGTGTTTTTTGCTGGCATCCGCCATCAAATTCCTCTAACGGATGTGATATCAGTGCGAACGCATGAAATATGCTCCCTCTGAAGGAACTGAACCTTTAGCCGTACCCTTGAGTAGTATTCCAACATAGAGCCCAAAAAAAATAATGAAAATGTCGCAGTTTCACCTGAAAGGCGAATCATCAATTGCGATCGCAAATTAGTAGAGCTATACGAGTGAGGATGGTAGTTTTTTTAGCTGTGTAAACTTTGACACATTCGCTTACAAACTGAATTAACAAGCATGATGCCAGGGCGCACAAGCAAGCATAAATAGATCACACTCGATGGCTGCACACAACCGCTGTGAAAATGCTGGAGTGAGCGAGCGCGCCAGCAGCAGCGAGCGAAGGTTCATGCGGTCGATCGCTTCAATGGAAATTGAGCCTCGAAAGCACAGCGCATACAAAGGTAGGATCCGTGTTGCAGATCGCTTTCAAGATACGATGTGCGCGGCCGCCCGCCGCTTCGCCAAGTACAAGTTGCTCGCAGAGTAGAAGCCGAATGCCCTGCCTCCCTCTCTGCCTTCCCGCTTTCCTCATTTCGCCGGCGAGATTTCAGTTCCCATTGCGCCCTGTTGCAAGATAGGCATTTAGGCATAGGCAAGATAGGCGCCACTGAAGACGTCGCGTTTGCTCTCCGCCGTGCGTGGTGAAAGCGCATGTCCCTCTCGTGCTTTCACACGCACATATAGCAGACCGCGCGCGGCGACGATTTTATCACCCTTGGACATTATACGGAACCTCATGGCGATGGCGACGACGACACCGACGGCAGAAATCCGCTTGGAGTGTGCATATAATTGCTGTCGCAATAAAAGAACTGTGGCTCCAACCCACGCTGTGAAGTTGGTTGGTTAGCGAAGCTGCTAACGACACCCACAACGATTACCCATTGTGACGTCACTTGAATTCACACACGTCTCAGAGCTGGGGGAGAGACACCCGAGAGAGAGTGAAAGGAGAGTGCAAAAAATTGGCCGCTTATCTGCTTGCTTCGCTGCAAATGACGTCGAAAGACGATAGTATTCTGCCGCCCCCGACACGTACCACCCTCTCTTCTCCACCCTCCCACCCCTCACACTCCTCCCCTCCCCTCTCACTTCTCTCATGATGGATGCAATGGAGGTTCTGCTGAATTTGATTCAAATTTCCCACATTCGCACTGCTCTCGCGCCATCTGTTGGTACCCTTTATTACTGTTGGCTTAAAGCCGGCTACAGAGCCGCGGCTTCAGTCGGCTTGTTTTTAACGCGTAGCGTCTCTTCAACACCATTTCTAAAGCGTAGATTTTTCATTTACTAAAGTAAAAGCCGGTCCTATGTTCATACTTAATTAAATGAACACTGTGGATCACGGTTATGCACATATATTTTGCCTGAGGTTTCAAATATGCCTGAGGTTTCCTTTGCACTGTATAATGTTGACGCGTATGACCCCGTGCCACCAGTGCTAGTAGCCTGGTTGGTTTTGGCCGGGCGTTTGAATCAAGTGACAGAAAGACAGACGAAGTTTTTCTCATTTAGGTGACCCAAGAATGACTAGCGTCTTTAAAATAGCATCGCGCAGCATAGCGGATGTGAGGTGGAGAGGAGGAGTGAGGCATGGGGATGTGAGACGCGTAGTGCTCTTGCCGACGCCGAACACGCCTGGTGTCCTTGACTGCAGCCGATGCCTCTGGCGGTGGCTCGGCAGGTTTCTACCAGGGAAATAGACACTAGTTGCTTCCGAAAGACTGAAGCGAGAGCTAGGGAAGCTGAAACCAAGCATCGCAGAAAAGAACATCCTGAGTTTAGATTTAGGGAAGTCGAGAGGTCAAGTAGGGGAAAAAATGTAGATCCTGAGGCTTGTTAACGTAGCCGGCTATTCATCGCGATACTACGCAATACATCGGGAAGAAATCCTGAGCGCTAGGAAACTCAGTGTGTGGTTTGCCGCTATTTTACAAGGCTTTCCCCACCTCCGCTGGTCTTTGGTGTTTGCGGTAGCAGAGCCACGCATAATTTTTTGAAAGCTTTCGTTTCACTGACACGTAGAAAAGATGTTTGGAAAGAGATCAACAGGAAAGTTGCAGATGGGATAAAAGGCTAGGTGTGGCAACAAGACCTTACAATTTAATCACCAGCAATAATTAACATGTTATATTAAATAATAACAATTCACAAGGCCTATATCTAGAAAAATCACAATTATATTTCATGTACTCATGTCGATAACCCAAGCCTTTAATTTCTTGGATACTACGGACATGGCTTCTCTCCCATTTTTTCTCAGTGCGTATATTGATGTTTTTCTGCCGACAGAAAGCATATTTTGTTTTTGTATCATTGTTAACAATTGTAAACGCGTAATTGTACTGCTTTGTGGTTATCTTATAATATTGTGTCTAGCTGAGTTGCTCACTTTACCTTTGCTGCTTTTAATGGTCCCTAACATCTCCAGGTATTCAGTAGTAGCCTTTATTTTCTCTTGTAGATTATAAAAATGTTACAACTGCATCCTCAAAGCAGGACAGAGCCAGACAAATTATTTTAAAATACCGATACGCTGTCGCATACAGCAACCATGGTGCTTCTGTATGGCTTGCAAGGTTACGACGTGTTACACATCATCGCCTCATGGCATCTTGTCCTTTTCATTGAGAAACTGCCTAAATAATTTCAAGGAATATATATTGTTTACATTTTCTTTAGCTTACCGTTGATGCTTTGTATCGTATACTGTGGCAAGCACAACATAATGAAATCTAATTTGCCGTTACAATGCTGCTTAGGCGCGATAATTTTCTATGTTCAGTGCGCAGATGAGCGAACAGTAAGGAAATCATGTACACTTCGACAACTTGCTATGCTTAGCATCAATAAGTACTGAAATTCTCTCACCTCTTGTGATCTTGTAGTGAGGCCAGACTTTCCAACAAGATCAGGTATTTTGAACGGCGGTTTTAAGCTTTCGTCAACATCTTCAGCTGGGGTAACTGCCAATTCGAAGTCATAAATGCCTCATAAGCACCAAATATTACGCAGTGCGGATCAATATTCTTCATTATATGTCACCAAAGTGTTTTAGGACATACTAATCGTACTGGGAGCTAAGTGTGTCTTCTAGACTTTTTTAATGTCTATACTACACGAATACAAATCCGTGTTTAGGACATGTGCCCTAAGTTATAATAGTTAATGCCATGCCAACCTTTTCAAGGAATGTAACTAGTGCTTTAGAGACACAGGTGGTTTTTCAATAAAACTATTTCCGCAAAAATGTCAAAACTTCTCAGCTTGCTCTGTGGTGCTCAATGTACTTCAACAGCACTCTCCCACAAGCACGCTCTCGAAACAACTTGTATGTAATGCATGCAATATCCTTCTGCTCCGATAAACTATACCTAGCGTAGCTTTCGAAACACCTGCACATTGACACTTACCTGAGTGTGTGGGACGCATAGTACGCCACTTAGATTTTGAACACAATTTATAAAAAAAAATGGACGGTTCCGTGGTCTATTTTATTCTGCCGAAAGATGATGCGCAGTACAAAAAAATTGGAGCAATTTCACTCTGTGAAGGTGGATGACCAGTGGAGCTGTATGTGAGGTCTATACACGACCGATCACGCGTCGCGGGCACACTGACGTTTGTGTAACATTGAATGCCGAACCTTTCCAAGAGAAACTTTACGAACCACTTCCCCTCTGGCCGAAACACGTCTATGTTGAAATTACCCAAAATTACGGTGGAAGTGGAGTCAGTAGGGGTGGTCCAACCAAAGATGCATACGCTTGGCGTTTGCTGTACGATCTTCGTATTACGTGCCGCCCTCCGTCGCCGCGCACATTCGCGCGCTGTTCTTCATAGGCGAGCTGTTCTTCCGCAGTCCTCACAGCACTCGGCCTACCCATTGCACAAGTGGAAGGTAACTGACATAAGGCTACGTGGTTTGCCCATAGAGCCCGTGACGTCAAGCCACGATCCATATTAAGCAATGTCTATTCCGGTTTTACTTTTAAGAGCGGAGCTGTTTGAGCTCTCGGTTAGGCCCCGCAGTGCGAACAAAAAACTGCCAAGGTCCACTCAAACAGGTCGCGAAGCTTGGAACGAAAAGCGTGCCAGAATCTATCACCAGAGATATCAGTTAATAGAGCACGATTGAAGCTCGACTAGGAAAAGAGGGGGGGGGGGGGGGGGGGGGGGGGGGACAAACACTGAAACAAGGAAACCTATGTGAAAAAAAGTTCCAAAATTGTAAATCAGAATACCGTCATACGAGTAAATATTCCGTTTAAAATATTGTTCCTCTACTAAAACACCAAACGTTAATTTTGTTTCTATTCCACAATTTATTATTTGTTCTTAGTGACCGCTACCGACCAGAGATTCTGATGCAAGACTTGGCAAGACTGTGCAAACCAGCTATTATGTCGTGCGGAATGGCGTTGCACACATGAACGCGGCGGGTTCATCCGAGTTTTTTTTTTTTATTTCCTTGCGTGTTTGTTCAAAGTATAGCGTGCGCTTCCCTTGAAAATTTGCCTAACCCAGCGCACGGCATTCACTGGCGAAAACGCCGGAAGCGGGACTACAACGTTGGTTAAGCTAACCAAAGGTTAACTATGGGAAACCAAGACTTAACGTGGCTAAATCAAGCTTTCGCTTTCCATTTCTAGGGTTAGCTGAGCTAAGTCGTAGCCATATTTTTTTTTCTGAGAGTCCGACTCGGCGCGTTGGAGCCCAGAGGAGAAAGAGGCAACCTGGTGGAAAATGGGGAAGGCGGTGATGCCTGTCGTATAAAGCTTTCTGCCGTGCTTGCGATGTGGCTAATCACTGGTGAGCAAACTGACGGACGTGATCAACTCGAGCAATATTGTCGTGGGCATACTCAGTGGTGGTAGACGTATCAGAAGGCGGCAGGGTATCCATGAGTAAAACTGGATCACGGCTGAACAGCAAATAAAATGGAGAAAAACCGGTGACATCGTGGCATGATGAATTGTAGGCGAACGTCACGAATGGAAGGTTAACGTCCCAATCGTGGTGATCTGAGGACACGTACATCGGCAACGTGTCAGTGAGCGGGCGATACAAGCGTTCTGTTAGGCCATTAGTTTGTGTCGGATTGAGCACGATGTAAGAATATCGGCGGTTACGTTTGAGGGAACGGTGGCCCTGTCCGTAAGAAGCTATTTAGGGGCACCGTGATGAAGTATAACATCGTGCAACAAAAAGTCGGTGACGTCAGTGGAACAGCTTGTAGGGAAGGCGCGCGTGATCGCGTACCGTGTGGCGTAATCCATTTGTTCCCAGAGTAAGAGGCTGGGAAAGGGCCAAGCTAGTCAACACCGACGCGGCAGAAAGGCGAATGCGGGATGTCCAGGGGTTGAATGGGACCACTAGGGGAAATGGTGGGCTTCTTTCGGCGTTGGCAGAGCTCACCCAAAGCAACATATAGTGGCGCACCGACGCATACATGCCGGGCCAGTAAAATCGGCGGCGCGAGCGGTCGTATGTACGAGAAACGCCGAGGTGGCCCGCCATGGGTAAGTCAAAAAGTTGAGCAATGATGGTCGGCTGCATCTGTTCTGAAATAACAATCAGAAGCTCGGGGCCGTCAGGGAACATACTGCGATGGTGCAGTATTCCGTCCCGGAGTCAAAACATGCGGAGGTCGGCATCTCAAGGCGGAGACGCCAGCCGTGCATGAGGTTGTTGCAGTGCGACATCACACCTTTGTTCATCTCCAATATGACTGAGGTGCGAGATCTGCATGACACAGGCTGTTGTAGTGTCGCTGGAGTCACAGTCGGGTGGGTCCGCTGTGTAACAGGATAGACAGTGCGCGTCCTGTTGTAATTGACCAGACTTGTAGGTGACGGAACAGTAGTACTCCTGCAGCCGCAAAGCCCAGCGGACGAGGTGGCCATTTGGACCTTTCAGGGATGAAAGATAACATAGGGCATGGTGGTCATTGAGAACAGAGAACTGTCAGCCGTAGAGGTAGGCTAAAAATTTTGCGACGGCCCAGACAAGAGCGAGAGATTCCCTCTTGGTAATGGAGTAGTTCTGCTCGGATCTTGAAAGAAGACCGCTGGCGTAAGCTTTTACTCGGACGTGTCCATGCTGCTGCTGTGCTATAACAGCGCCTATTCCATCACCACTTTCATCGGTGTGGACCTCTGTAGGGGCGGAGTCATCATAGTGAGCCAGAATAGGGGTGCCGTAAGCAGGGTTATCAGCGTGGTAAAAGCTGAAGCTTGTGATGGACCCGAGGAGAAATGCACGTCTTTCTTAAGAAGTTCGGTACGTGGCTAGGTGATAGTTGCAAAATCTCTCACGAAACCACGAAAATGTGAGCAGAGGCCAACATAGCTGCGAACGTCATGGATGGAACGTAGTACGGGGAAATCGACCGCTCCACGAACCTTGTCGAGGTTTGGCCTGATACCTGCAGTGTCAGCAAGGTGCCCAAAGGTTTTATTTTCACGGCGACGAAAACTGCATATAGAGGAATTCAACTGCAGGCCAGCTCTCCGGAACACACCGAGAACCACTGACAGACGCTGCAAGTGACTTGAAAAAGTACATGAAAACACGACATCGTCGAGGTAGCATAGGCAAGTGGGCCATTTCAAGCCCCAAAGAAGGCAGTCCATCATGCGTTCGAATGTCGCTGGGGCATTGCACAGACCAAGCGGCATGTCCTTGAATTGATAAAGACCGTATGGTGTTATGAACGCGGTCTTTTCCCGATCATTGTCGTCCACTGAAATTTGCCATTGGCCCGAATGGAGGTCGATCGAGATAAAATACGAAGCTCTGTGGAGACAGTCAGTCAGGTCGTCAATTCGCGGCAATGGATAAATATCCTTTTGAGGGACCTTGTTTAGGTGACGATAGTCGACGCAGAAACGCCAACGGTTATCCTTCTTTTTTACGACAGCAACATGGGAAGCCAAGGGACTGCAACAAGGCTCAATGATCTCCTTCTTGAACATCTTGTCGACTTCTTTCTGAAAAACGTGATGTTCAGTCACGGACACTTGATAAGGACAACGATGAATTAGGCGAGCATCACCACTGTTGATCCAGTGTGCTACTATAGAGATTTTGGCCGAACAACCGACCGTCAAAGTAAAATCTGTCCCGGTATGACTTTAGCAAGTGGTGCAGATCCTGAAAGTTGGACGTAAAGAGGTCAGGTGCTATCATTTTATCAATGTTGTCGGTTATCTGGGAATGTGTCTTGGGGGCAAGGAGACGGCAAGGTGGTATCAGGATCAATAGCAAACTGGGCGTGTTCTTTAAGGGCAGATAAACTCGCCAATATGATGCCTTGCGATAAGCTTTGTGGAATGGTGCTGAAGTTCAAAAGAGGAACGTGCGTGTGGTTGCCAGCAACCGTCTCAACTGCATGTGGCAAGTCTACGTTACGCGTAAGGATCATGTCTAGCGTCGATGATAGCACGTAGCCGCCATCAGGTAAATGTGGGTTCGGTGACAAAGTAACGTATGTAGAGGCTTTCGTGCGTGAGTGGTTTGTCGGCAGCATCTTAGGGCAGAGGGAGTTCCAACTGTCGGAGACCGGCGGCACAATCGATGAGGACTGAGTGGGGCAACAAGAAATCATTGCCAAGGATTAGTTCATAAGGGCACTGGTCCAGGACGACGAACAACACTGTGGCATGTGTCCAACGATGCTCACGGGGGTGGTGCACATTCCAACGACGGGACGTGTACAGCCGTCGGCGACTCGTACAGCAATCAAAGTAGCAGGCCTGAGCACTTTCCGGACAGAATGACGAAGGTGCGAACTCATTACTGATATATATGCGCCTGTGTCAATTAGCGCCGACACTTTCACACCGTCTACTTCAACGTCCAAGAGGTTCCCAGTTGCGGGCACGGTCAAAAGAGGATTTTCAGGTCGTGCAGGCGATGCAGTGGAACCTCCGGGCGCTGCATTATTTAGTTTTCCAAGAAGCGTCCAGCGGAATTGGGCGATGGGGACCGGCGAAGTAGTGGAGAGCGTGACCGACGATTACGTCGGGACGGGGAACGGCTGGAACTCCGTGCGGGAAAGTTTCCGTCATTATGATGCACTTCAGAGCCCTCCCCAAATGTTGGGTATCTGGAATCTTGGCGGCAGTTGGTCAGGAATGACCGAAATGGCAGTGATTGTCCGATTGCGCCAGTGGCGAGCAATGTGGCCAATCCCTGTGGAGTTGAAGAAGATCGGCCTATCATGTGTACGCCACTCTGCTGGGTCGCCATGTCGGCGATAAGTGGGCTGCCGGGGTCGAATGGGCGACGGTTCCACGGCCGCAGGACTGAATGCACAAACAGGCCTAACACCAGCGTTCTCCAACTCCTGGCGCATCGTCGCTTGAATTAGCGCTATGTTTGCTCGAGATTCGTAGTTGCGGCTATGAAAAGCAGTAGGTGAAGTGGCCTCTATCTCGCGTCGAATGGTATGCACTACGTCTTTTGTTGAAGGAGGTTGGAGAGGCAGCGGGAGGTCCTCGCAAGAAGAAGTAGCGCCGGTGTTAGGCAACCGGACGAACCTCGACCGGATGCGGCGACTCTTTGCTTGCTAGAACCACCGATACTCTGCAGCAACGTCAGCCACTGTGGTTCAGTTCCTGAAGACGAGTAAATTCAAAGCATCATCAGCGATTCCTTTCATTATGTGGCCAACCTTGTCCGATTCCGACATCTTGTCATCGACCTTCCGACAAAGGGCCAAAATATCCTCAATGTAGGCGATGTAGGATTCGGTAGTGGTTTGCACTCGAGAGGCGAGTTCTTGTTTCACAGCGCGCTGACGACCATCTAGCTGACCGAAAAGATCCCGGAGCTTCTGCTTGCAAAGGTCCCAGCTTGTGAGCTCCGCTTCGTGTGTGTCGTACCACATGCGAGCTGTGCCTTGCTGGTAGAATACAAGGTTTGCCACCATGAGGGTCGGTTCCCATGCGGTTGTAGGCACTGCTGCGTTCGTGCCAGTTCAACCAGTCGTCTACGTCAACATTGCCAGGTCCGGTTAACGTACCGGGGTCACGGACTTCCGCTGAGATGACCGATGGTGTTGCGGATGGCGAAGCAACTGCAGATGACTCACGCTGAGTTACCAGTAGTCTAGTCTGCGTCGCCATTGCCTTCGGTCGCACGAGGAGTCCGCTGCGGAGTTCCGTGTCGTCGTGGCGTTACCCAGCACTTCGACTCAAAATGTAACAAGGAAAGCGAGAGGCAAAATATGTATTTACAGTACCCTATACAGGGAGTTTCATTTTAGCTGCACCATATTTTTTTGAAAAAATTGCCTGTGGCACATAGCACAGTTCTAATCCTTGATCTAAATTGTTTCGCTCACTTCGAGTTAATGGCGCTGCGCATTGTTTAGATATTAGAGATACGCACACCGTCACCCTACGCATAGTAACCACTTCGTTTGACACGTGTAGTAAGGTCTTGCACTAAGACTATGCGGACACGGGTGTTGCACGCAGAGCCTTCATGAACTAGCCCACGCAACCCGCCGCGGAGGCTTAGTGGCTATGGTGTTGCGTTGCTAAGCACGAGGTCGACGGATAAAATCCCGGCCGCGGCGGCCACATTTAGATGGGTGCGAAATGCAAAAAGGCCCGTGTCTAGCGCATTGGTGGCACGGTAAAGGTCTTCTGGTAGTCATAATTAATCCGTAGTCCCCCACTACGGCGTGCCTCATTATCAAATAGTGGTTTTGGTACGTAAAACGCCGATGTTCAATTCAACTGTCCCACATCACAGCTCTAATTATATTACCGAGCTTGTGTTCTACATGAGTCATGATTTTGTGCGCAGTCAGATATGAGGGTGATAAAATTAAGCAAACATTGACGCTTTCCCCGGCGCTTTTCACTTGTATACTGGGAGAGCAGCATGCTCTTCTATGGGACTTCTTCATCTAAAGAAATAGGGGCAGCTTCACACTAGTGGTGCGAAGACTGGGCAGACAGTGAAGCTGGCGACCCCACCTAGCTTGATGTCGGTTCGGGCAAGTTTTTGTGAGGTTATGCTTCGAGACTCGGCCACGTATTGCGCAAGATCATCCCGGAATCATCGGCAGCCCAAGGAGCAACGAACAGTATCTTAGATGAGCGAATTGCTGGGCTAGAGAGAGAGAGAGGTTTATTTGAAGAAAGACAGAGAGGTCGGCTTGAGCGTTAGTTTGCTCTAGCCTGCTACTCTACACTGGGGAAGGGGGGGGGGATAAGAAGAGCGATGAATGATGCTGATAAGATTAGGAGGTCCATCACGTTGAGGTCATAGTAGAGCCGTGTATCGAGACCAGTGGCTTGAAGGAAGGCTATAGTCGCTTCGATGACCACAGCTGCGCTGTTGGCGTCAGGCCAAGGACCTATGACAATCTCGTCAGATATTAGTCCTTTAGTCACTCGTTGAATAGTAGAAATAAGGCTATGCCGTTCTCGCGCGTACGCTGGGCTGAGAAAAACATATGCTCAAGTGTTTCTGGCACTGGACAGTGATCGCAGTTGGGACCAGTGTCACCACAGCCGATGATATGTGTAAAATGCCTCGTGAGTGCAACACCAAGACGAATCCGGTGTAACATACTTGTTATGCTCCTCTTCAGTTTATGAGGCATGGCGAAGCTCATTTCTGGGTCCCATTTGTGCAGTCGCCTGTGTCGTCGATCAGGATTGGTTCGGTACTCAAGTGTAGAGTTCCGCATAACGCACCGAAGCAGGGCGTTCGTGTCTGTTCGTAAGAACGTGATGCTTAATTCTGGCGCATTATTTACAGCTATTTTAGCTTCAGCGTCTGCTTGTTCATTTCCTATCGCGCCACAGTGTGCAGGTATCCACTAAAAGGTGACTTGGTGGCCGCTTTTTGTCGCAATGTCGAGAAGCTCTGCGATTTCTAGAGCTAAAATATAATAAGGTCCTTGTCTCATAACGCACTCAATGGCTTGAAGAATGGGTTTGGCGTCGCAAAATAAAGTCCATATGCGAGGAGGCTCTCTTGCAAGGAATCATATTGCCTCGCGGATAGCAACAAGTTCTGCGGCAGTTGAAGTGGATTGTGGTCTAATTTAAACCGTCGCGCGATGGGCACTTGCGGGATGAGAAAGGCTGTGGCGGAGGCACATGGGCTAGTTGGTTCATGTTCTAAAGCGAAAAAAAAAACCAGCGAAAAACCAAGACGCAGGACCAGAAGGAGGCAAACACACACAAGTCGCCGGACTCCAACTGATTTATTTGAAGCATCCACGTACTTTTAAACACCGCTTTTCCTGCGCAAGCGCACTTACTCTGCTTCCTTATTCTGCACGTGCGCTTGCGCAAGAAAAGCGGTGCTTAAAAGTACGTGGATGCTTCAACTAAATCAGTTGTAAGCCCGGCGACTGTGTGTGTGTTTGCCGCATTCTGGTCCTGCCCCTTGGTTTTTCGTTGTTTTTTTTCGCTTTAGAGCAACGAACACTCGGCAAATAAAGTATCGGGACGCTTCTAGACGCTGAAACACTTTTTCTCGGTTTCGTGGGCTCATAACTCTGGATCCTCTGCGAATCGTCGCCGATTTGCCGCCGCTCCGGCGGCGTGATACTCGGGAGACTCCACACGACGTGGTGACGTCATGGCTCGGCAAAGCTAAGGCGAAGCGATGCGGCGCACGCGATAACGTCGCGGCTCATGCAGCTGCGGTGAGGCTTGGCGCGGTCGGCGCAGCTGGGGTGAAGCGTTGCTAGGCGACGCACGGTGACGTCATCTCCAGGCGGAGGTTTTGCGGCGTACACTCGACGGACCGTCATCGAGCTTAAACACCTTCGCTAATTTACAGGGGTACGTGCCATTGCGCTTGGACCTTTTCTGCACGACCGCCACGATCGGCCCACATTTTCTGTCGGCACGAAACGGACTTACAAAAGCTTAACAGCTCTGTTGTAAAATAACATCATATTTTAAGGAACTCTATGTGGTCAAATTTATTGGGAGTCCCTCACAACAGCGTGCCTTATATTCTGATTGTGGCTCTGACTCGTAAAGCGCCCGAAATTATAATACTTAAGGAATCGCCATTTTGTAATGACTAGTGCGTCATATAGTCCGGCGTAACACACGTGCATTGGCACGGTTTGAGCGGCTACACTAAGCATGCGAAATGTGAACACTGTACAGCCTGCCGTCAGGGTGGAGCAACACTAAGCAGGCGAAATGTGAACACTGTACAGCCTGCCGTCAGGGTGGAGCAATAGTTACGGTGGCTAGACGGCTCGCTTTGCTGTCTCCCGGACGTGAAGCGTAGGTCAGCGCTTCTCGGCTTCACGACGAGAAACCTGGCGCTATGGTCAGAGGCCTGTCAGAAGCGGCGCGCGTCCTGTACTGCTGCGTACGTACTAAACTGAAACTGCGGCGTGCTTGTCGTGGTATTTATGCTGGAAAGTGCCTTCACAGTGACGTTATCGACAGTTAGAGTTCTCAATGCAGCAAAACTATGTCCTTTGCGAAGCTAACTTACTTCCCTTGTCCGTCGGCTGTTTGTGTTCCGGTTTGAGAAGAAAAATATGCAGCTCTTAATGCTGTGTTGTTCGGTAAACACGTTAAAATTGAGTCTACGAAGTACAACACAAACTCTGCAAGGACGAAACAGCCCTTCATTACGTTTCCTAAAGCGGGAAAGTGAAAATGTAATTTGTGAAACTGTTTTCATTTGCTGTATGCGAATGTTATTCGGGTATACCATGAAAGGCGTAGGGAATGACTTGCGTGGAAGGAGTAGAAAATAAATTCAAGTAGATACTGATATACGCACAACCTTGGTCGTATGAGTGCCAATATACACGAGATGTAGGGCATAATTTGTATCAAGCTGTACGCGTTTGCAATATTAATCAACAACCTTTCTGGCCAATAGAAGTAAACTTGTCTTCTCGGGGGAAAACACTAATTGCTTACCTTTTTGGATGATCTATAATTAAATCTGTATGATTGTGATGGGATCAGGCTGTAGCATGGATAATAATAGTTTGTACTTTTGATGGTCATTTACGTAAATTACGGTAATTTATTGATCACGCGCGTAAACAACCAAATGCTATGCTTTTTAAGCAAACTATGGGCTTAAATGAAGCATGCAACTGCATCACTGCCCTCAAGCATGCCGTAGCTGACGTAGGGCAAGGTGCTTTTTCTTTTCTGCAGTACGCTCAGGAGCCAAGTTCTACTGCTCTTCACAAGGAATTTCAGGTCAGAATTGGATCGATTTTATGATGCTGTTCGTAAGTTCGAGCTTGTGCTGTTCGCAAGCGGCCAGCGTAGAAGGGTTGAGCTGGAGAAAGAAAGAAAAATCTGCCAGCTGCGTTGCACGCGGTGATCGTTTTCCTGTAAAGCGCGGCTGTTGCACTTGAAGTTGAGGTTTCTTCTGTGTGGCTATTGATATTTGTCGGCATACTTAATTTGGGAAGACGTCTTCAAGCTTCTCACAAAATATCATTTTGTCGACCGTCTTTCAACATATTCATTTTCTCACTTGCGTATAAATACTTATTATTCCCATGTTGAAAGCGCCTCGTTTTCATTCGTTTTCCATTTGCTTGAAGTGCGTGCAAGTTTGGCTCACTGTCTCTTCGGGATTATTTTAGCGGCGAGCATAGCGTCGAAGTTCCAGTGAAAACAATCCGTCTATACGGTATCCATATTATGTCATAATGTCTATCCACTGTTTCCGAGACAAATTGGACATCCACCAGACGTTCTGTTTTGAATATAGCACCACGAATGTACAAGGAAAATGGCACGCAGCACGTTTTCTGTGCAGACCTGAATATTTGTCACCCAAGAGGCTTTCTATTTCTGTTTCTTTGTAACAGAATTATGTTGAGTTTATCGTATGTTTGAATTGAATTGCGAAGTACTCTGCGAACTTTAAATGCTATTTACATCGATAACTTCAGTTAGTTTAATGAGTCGCTTGCACTTGGCGGAAGTCCTAGAAATATGAGTAGTATACTGCACTTCCGCTCGCGGGATCGTGCGCGCTACGTGTGCACAGAATGTATCTATTCTTGATGTGTGGGCGTTCTGTCCATTACATCTGTGTGATTATGATGTGGGCCCAGGCCTCAAACACACAAGGATGGCACAATGAACACAAAGAGGCTTTTATGACAAGGGGACGGGACTAGGGCGACGTACACGATAACACGCACAATTCGCTTGATGGCTGTCTGTTGCTTAGATAGTCATGCACAGCGTCGCTGTAGGATGACGTCTAATTGCGTGTCGGTTTCAAACACTCACGGCACGAGGAGTCGCAATGATGAATCTGTAGCAGCGGGTGGCGCGGAGGAAGGAGGCCCCTTCCGCGCCCGACACCGGCTCTTGGTCTTCTTTGTCCATCGCGCACCACAACAGTCACGCGCATTCGGTCACGCAATTCAAATATATTCTCAACTCCTATCACAATCTGTCACAATGGGTGTGCAGCGAACGTAATAGATATTATATAAAGCAAAACAATTTGGAAAAGGCCCTGGCATATGTTTATAAAACGTATGAGACGTCCATCGCCGAGGTTTAAGACATGTCGGCAGGACACGGGAAGTATGGCAAAGCAATCGTGCAAGGGGCGTCCGCTGGACGTACCCGACACATTCTTGAAATATCTGTGACGTTGTCGTGCATGTTCACAGGACTTCCATAAGATGTCGTTGTTGTCATTTGGTTCTTCGTTGTTCTTTTTGCGGCAATTTTCGTCTATATGTAAGCCGAAAGCATCGAATGAACAGCATTACTTATTAACCGCAGATTCACCTTCAAAATCAGCAAAATACGCCCAAAGAAACGCTGCTCGAAGGGGCTCTCGTACGAAATTAATGTGGTTGAAACATTTGCTCAGTACGGCAAAGTGCAAGTTCACGTTTGTCAAAATTTTCTGGGTCTCGCGGCGTTGAAACCAGTGATATCTTAGCCCGTGGCTCACATGTTTGCCGAAGACCTTAAAATTCAGCGCAAATCAATCGTCTGTTCAGGAGCACTTTCACTGTCTCCAAGCCCAACAACGTTTCGTATTCACAAACATTACCCACAGTATTCACTTCGCTCCTTAAACTTGTAAGTAAATTACAGGAACTACAAGAATTATGGCGACTGCAAGGGCAGCATACAGTGCCGTCTGCGTATTAAGAAACGATATAAATGTTCGCTGTTAAAAATGACTCATAGCGCCAAGAAACATCACACATCTAAGCACTCGCGCAACATATCTTACCAATTATCTTGTTGGTTTTATTTTGAATACCAATCATTTTAAACATAACAGCCGCGCAGTAACAACAGACTGAGTAGCACACGACGTGCGCTTCGCAACAGGCCCCTGAGCGCAGTGCCACTCCTTCTGTCATGGTGATGAGAAGCAGTGGGATATGCAATTCAGCACACTACCCATCTAGTAACCATGCCAGCACTACCGGTGGCGTTTGTCGCACTGTGACGCCTCCGGCGTTGGAATAAAACGTTGCCTATATATTGCAGAAGCCATTCAACAAGGATGCACTGCAGCTAGCATTGCCTGTCGGTATCGCAACGGCTATAAACATTGCAAGTCTCGTCCTTCATTGGAGGGCAGTGCAGATACAGTCCTGAATCTGCGCCGGTGTAAAACGAAGAACCACTGGCTCACGCCACACTTCTGTGCATTTGGTGGGACCCCAGCAGATCGTCGGGCGGCTGAGGGCTGCGCTAGGCACGCCAAACTATAGAGAGGGCGAATTTTGCGGCGATCTTGACATTGCCGACGTGGGGTATCCTACATTTTCGGACGCTGTCCAGTGCGCTGCAAATGCCGGACTATATCTGTGCCTCTACTACACTGCTTTTTGGGGCCTCCATTGTACAAGCACCGACGCCACCATTCTCAGAGCTTGTGTTTCCCGCAATATCTCGCACAAATATTAGGACGCGAAAGTAGCTGAATCGCACACTGGCTACCTAATTCCTTGGTGGACGAACATTGCCACAAGGGCAGGAGTTCAAATATCAGTGCCACTGGTGATCAAATGTTTTAGACAATTGACGCCTTGGATGAGGAGGTCGCGTGATGGGGGCGATGCGATACCGACAACGACTGAATGATAACCGTCGTCGTCGGCGGCATAACGCATTGGAGAGACACATGGGCACAACTAACCCTTGTCGCAGTGAATGTCAACCTACTACACCAACCTGCTTCAACGGCCGATGCATTGACCTAATAGTACGTCTTGCTTTAGGTAAACGTCTTGAACGCTTTAGGTAAACGCAGTATAGCCGGACGCACTTACCGCAATCTTTATGCTGCACACATTCTCCATTGCTTTTTTTGTACAGCCCCTTCTTACATGCACAACGGAATTGATACAGAGGACAGGGCGTTGGTTCCACGCCTTCGCACAAAAACTGCGGGTAATCAATATACACACGGTTCTTGCAGTAAACTTGTCTTTCCTTTGGTCCACATGCTGAGAAGAGAAAACCGGTTAAATATAGTGAATTTGCTCAGCAAACACTTCACAAACACTTGACATATTATCCTACAACACAGTTCCCAGACTCAACATGAACACATGCAAGTCGAATAAGGCGGCAAACAAATAATCCTCCGTCACCGCAATAAACACGTTAAGACAACAGCTATGAAGCTAAGGATAGCTATACAGCCCCAGCCCGCCTTTTTTTATTGTTTCATTCATTGAAATATTTCATGCCCCGTCATGTTTTTAAAAAATTTACTTCCATCGGTTTTGCTTTTGTCTTCATGAAAATGAAGCCGCCATTGCTTTCCTAATTCTTCTCAACCATTAACTCCGTGAAGCGTTTTTGCGGCTATGCTGAACGCTTCGTAGATGGTGGCTTTCTGAGTGGGCGTTACTTTCACTGTATTGTGTTAAACAGTCGTGAGTTTTTCTATCTATTGCCAAGTATGTACCAAATGAAGTATGATTCGCTCAATATAAATACGCGTCAATTGTACAGTCTCTATATGGATGTGTTAAACGTTCTATTCATAAAAGTATATCGTGAAAGGTGCGGGGTGCCAAAGGGTGATGGGGCTTAGTAACAGCACCCATCGCTGTTACCGCTAACACGCGTGGTACTGGAGGGCTGTTTCAAGATAGAACAAACTATTACTTTAGCATACTTTTTAATTATATTTAGAACATTGCTAACTCAAGAATGCTGAATTAGAATCTATTTTCTGGTCTATTTTCTTACGAATGAATTGCTGCCGTAAATTGATAGTAACATTCTTAATTTTAATCAGCAGCAGAAAGTACACCGATAAGAGCGGTAGATAGAATGATTCAAAGCTGCGGGTGCTGTAGCGTGATATTGTCACGTAGTAGTGACGCTGAAGTAAACAGTCGTAAAACTGTGTATGACGAAAGTGATTCTTTATTGGGCGAACCTGTGCCCACAAAAGCAAGCTACACTCAAAGCACAATGAAAGCGTCGAACACAGTCGGCGGTCGTCGAAAATCTGATCAGCGGCGAAGCGCGTCGGCTTTTATACCTGAGTCATCGAAGGTTCCAGATTAATCCCTCATGCCCGCGTGTCTTCCAGAAAGGTCTAGACAATTTGCGTCGGTCATACAATCAGATAACGTAAGCGTCGGTGAAAACAGGCAACGGAAAGAAGCATCGATAACGTTCTGGAAATTCCGATACAGGCGCGTCCTGCGCCGAGCGATAACGTTTAACATTTGTTAGCCGGTGAAAGCGGCCACCGGTGAAAGATAAACATGTATACGTGTCAATACTCTCCCCTTAAAAAGCATCGTCCCGATGCTACAAATACGAAAGCGAAAACAAAACCATGCGTAAAAAAATAACAAAGCAACAAATTACCTAACGTCGTCAGCGGGCGTAGAAAGGTTTAAGACGCACCACATGGATGACTTCAGGTCGTGCCCGGCGCCGCTGTGATTGCGAAATGCCGTCTGGCACGACCTCATAGTCCAGTGCGCCAATACGTCGAATTATCTTATATGGTCCGAAATAGCGACGCAACAGTTTCTCGCTAAGTCCTCGTCGGCGTATCGGAGTCCAGACCCAAACACGGTCTCCGGGCTGGTACTCGACGTAGCGTCGTCGTAGATTGTAGTGTCGGCTGTCGGTCCTCTGCTGGTTCTTGATGGGCAGGCGGGCGAGCTGTCGACCTTCTTCGGCACGCTGCAAATAAGTGGCAACGTCGAGATTTTCTTCGTCAGCGACGTCTGGTAGCATGGCGTCAAGCGTCGTTGCCGGGTTCCTTCCGTAGACCAGGTTGAACAGCGCCATGTGCGTCGTTTCTTGCACGGCCGTGTTGTATGCGAAGGTCACGTACGGAAGGATGGCATCCCACGTCTTGTGTTCGACGTCGACGTACATTGCCAGCATGTCGGCGATGGTCTTATTTAGGCGTTCGGTGAGGCCATTCGTCTGCGGGTGGTAGGCGGTGGTGCGGCGATGGCTTGTCTGGCTGTACCTCAGGATGGCTTGAGTTAGCTCTGCCGTAAATGCCGTGCCTCTGTCGGTGATGAGGACTTCTGGGGCACCGTGACGCAGGAGGATGTTCTCAACGAAGAATCGGGCTACCTCGGCGGCACTGCCTTTGGGCAAGGCTTTTGTTTCGGCGTAGCGTGTGAAGTAGTCCGTAGCGACGACGATCCATTTATTCCCGGACGTCGACGTCGGAAAAGGCCCCAGTAAGTCCATCCCGGTCTGCTGGAACGGTCGGCGAGGTGGCTCGATTGGCTGTAGAAGTCCGGCTGGCCTTGTCCGCGGTGTTTTGCGTCGCTGACAGTCTCGGCATGTCCTTATGTAATGGGCGACGTCGGCAGAGAGGCGAGGCCAGTAGTATTTTTCTTGTATCCTCGCGAGAGTGCGTGAAAAACCGAGATGTCCAGCCGTTGGGTCGTCATGGAGAGCTTGCAGAACCTCTGGACGCAATGCTGAGGGTACCACGAGGAGGTAGTTGGCTCGGAGAGGCGAGAAGTTCTTCTTTAGGAGAATGTCGTTTTGCAAGAAAAACGACGCCAATCCTCGCCGGAACACCTTCGGCACAATGACGGTCTTGCCTTCCAGGTAGTCTACAAGGCTCCTTAGTTCGGGTCGGCTCGTTGTTGTTCGGCGAATTCGTCGGCACTGATGGGTCCCAAGAAAGTGTCGTCATCCTGGTCGTCTTGTGGCGGCGGTTCGACGGGGGCGCGAGACAAACAATCGGCGTCAGAGTGATTTCGCCCGGACTTGAAAACGACGGTGATGTCGAATGCTTGAAGTCTCAGGCTTCAGCGTGTGAGGCGGCCTGAAGGATCCTTCAAGTTAGCTAGCCAACACAAGGCGTGGTGGTCGCTCACAACTTCAAAGGGCCTGCCATAGAGGTAGGGGGGAAACTTTGATGTAGCCCAGATGATGGCGAGGCACTCCTTTTCTGTTGTGGAATAATTTGCTTCCGCCTTCGATAGCGACTGGCTAGCGTAACTTACAACCCTTTCTAGTCCATCAGTCCTCTGCACAAGCACGGCGCCGAGTCCTACGATGCTTGCGTTGGTGTGGACTTCGGTATCGGCGTTTTCGTCGAAATGCGCAAGTATTGGCGGCGATTGCAGGTGTCGCTTCAGTTCTTCGAATGCTTCGACTTGCGGCGTCTCCCACTTGAACTCGACGTCGGCCTTCGTGAGATACGTCAGTGGCTCAGCGATTCGTGAAAAATTCTTGACGAAGCGCCTGTAATAGGCGCACAGTCCAAGAAATCTACGCACTGCCTTCTTGTCAGCGGGCGGAGGAAAGTTGGAGATGGCCGCAGTTTTCTGAGGGTCGGGGCGCACTCCAGACTTGTTGATGACGTGGCCCAAAAACAAGAGCTCCTCATATGCGAAGCGGCACTTTTCAGGCTTTAACGTGAGTCCGGAGGTTTTGATTGCTTGAAGAACTGTTTCAAGGCGCCGCAGGTGTTCTTCGAAGCTTGAGGCAAACACAACGACGTCGTCCAAATAGACGAGGCAAGTCTGCCACTTCAAGCCGGCCAGTACTGTATCCATGACGCGTTGGAAAGTCGCAGGTGCCGAGCAAAGACCAAACGGCATGACCTTGAACTCGAACAGTCCGTCTGGTGTTATAAAGGCAGTCTTCTCCCGGTCCCTCTCGTCGACTTCGATTTGCCAGTAGCCGGTTTTGAGGTCCATCGACGAAAAATACTTTGCGTTGTAGAGTCGATCCAAGGCGTCGTCAATCCGTGGGAAGGGGTATACGTCCTTCTTCGTGATCTTGTTGAGGCGACGATAATCGACGCAGAAACGTAGGGTTCCATCCTTCTTCTTCACTAACACCACGGGGGACGCCCACGGACTCTTGGACGGCTGGATGATGTCGTCGCGTAGCATTTCGTCGACTTGTTGCCTTATGGCCTCGCGTTCGCGCGCCGAAACTCGGTACGGGCTCTGACGGAGTGGGCGGACATATTCGTCGGTTATAATGCGGTGCTTGGCGACAGGGGTTTGTCGAACTTTTGACGACGACGAGAAGCAGTCCTTGTATTGCAGGAGCAGAGCTTTTAGCTGTTCTTTGTTATGATTGGGAAGGTTCTGATTGACGTCGAAAGTTGGTTCAGGTACTACAGTCGTCGTTGAAGGTGCACTAGAATCCGTGAAGGCGAAAGCACTGCTGGCTTGTACTATTTCTTCGATGTAGGCGACCGTGGTGCCTTTGTTAATGTGCTTATATTCGTGGCTGAAGTTCGTGAGCATCACTCTTGCTTTCCCTTCGCGTAGTTCACCTATGCCTATAGCGACGCAAATTTCACGGTCGGGCAGTAAGTGATGATCGCCCTCGATGATGCCCTCCATGTCTGCAGACACTTCGGTACCGACAGAAATCATTACGCTTGAGCGAGGCGGAACGGTGACTTGTTCTTCAAGCACATTCAAGGCATGGTAACTGATGCTTGTATCCGGCAGTATCACTTTGTGTGTGGAAAGCGTTATCGACTTGGACCTTAAGTCGATGACTGCACCATGTTGGTGTAGAAAGTCCATGCCTAGGATGACGTCCCTGGAGCAGTGCTGCAGGATTACGAAGCTCGCCGGGTAAGTGCGGTTGTTTACCGTGACTCGCGCTGTGCAGATTCCAGCCGGCGTTATTAGGTGACCTCCCGCTGTCTGTATATCGGGTCCTTGCCAGGCCGTCTTCACCTTCTTTAACTTGGATGCGAACGCGCCACTGAAAACTGAATAGTCGGCGCCAGTGTCGACGAGAGCGGTGACGTTATGACCATCGATGAACACGTCTAGATCGGTAGACCGGCGTCTGGCGTTGCGGTTAATTCGTGGCGTCGGATCACCGCTGCGTCGGCTTGCTCTGCTTCTGCGACGTCGCGTCGGAAGGTCTTCGTTCGGCGGCGATGTGTTGTCAAGACTGTTGCTAGGCGGCGTGCTGATATCTCGTCGTGATGATTCGCGAATCATCGTCGTCGTCGACGGCGGAGGATCTTCGGCATTGCGTCGTACAGCAACCGCACCTCTATCGGTTGCTGCTTTTAGTTTCCCGGGTATGGGCTGGGAGATCGGCCCCGGGTGGGACCGTGGTACTGACGGCGATGCGGCGAGATGTAGCGGCCTGGTGACGGCGAGCGTGAGGATCGTCGTGGTTGCCACTGGGCTGCGGCGAGGTAGTCGGCGATGTCGCGCGGTCGTTCACCTCGATCGGGACGCGGCGCGTTGACGGGAAACCCTCGTAGGCCCATCTCGCGGTATGGGCATCGGCGGTAGACATAGCCGGCTTCCCCGCAGTGATAGCAGAGCGGGCGGTGGTCGGGGGCGCGCCAAATGCCCGTCTTCCTCTGGTAGCTGTGCTGGGCGACGGGCGGGCGTGCTGGCGTGCTGGCGGCGGCGGCGGTGGACGACGGAACTGCGGCGTTACGGGGCCCTGGCGCGAGCGCGGAGGGGGGCCTTGACGACGGGTGACGGCGGCGTAGGTCAGCGCTACCGGCTGGGGTTGCGGCGATTGTGGCTGCACATCGGGAACTCCAAGTGAGCTCGGAACTTCGTCTTTGATGACGTCGGCGATAGATGCCACGTGAGGCTGCGACCTGGGAAAGAGCTTATGCAGCTCCTCGCGAACGACCGCTCTGATGGTCTCGCGCAGGTCGTCGGCGCCTAGCGCTTGAGCGTCGGCAAAGTTGGTCAGGGCACGGCGGTTGTATTGCCTGACACGCATTTCAAGCGTCTTCTCGATCGTTGTAGCCGCGGAAAGAAATTCAGCGACAGTCTTGGGCGGGTTGCGCATCAATCCAATGAATAGATGCTCTTTGACGCCCCGCATCAAGAACCGAACTTTCTTTTCCTCAGATATATCGGGGTCGGCGTGGCGGAAGAGGCGAGTCATCTCCTCCGTGAAGATCGCGATGTTTTCGTTCGGCAATTGCACTCTCGTTTCTAATAAAACTTCGGCCCTTTCTTTTCGCACGACATTCGTGAAAGTCCTCACGAAGTTCTCACGAAATAGTGTGATGAGCAGGTTCTTTTTTGTTATATTTTCTAGCGGTTCTCTGAGGCGGAGCCTCCCAGAACCCAATCGAGGACAAAGCCGTTTGTCGGGAAACACACACACAAACTTTTAATGAAACTAGAAACGAAAATTAACCCATAAAAACAAACACATAAAGATACCATGAAAACATGTAGCTAGAACGCTAATGATATGAGGCAAGTTCGGGCAGGCTGCGGTTGTGCGTATGCACTACAGTCTCGACGCGGCGAAGCGGAGACGACGAGAGAAGCGTTGTTGGTCTCACCAAAAGGTCGCTGTATCGGACCGGCTACCAGAGCGTGGCAGCTCTGGCTCGGAGGAAGAAGACAGGTGGCTCTGCAGCACGGGCCGACGGTGGTGGCGTTCTGGTCGGGCAGCTGATCGTGGCACTCGGGCTCCTAGCCCGTCAGCTCACGTTCTGCCCCCGGACGCAGACGCTCACCGGCCTCGGGCAGCAGCAGTCGATTATCGGGCAGAGTGACGATGCCCGGGAAGGCAGGCGGCTTGGCAGCAGGGGTTGACGGCGGCGGCGTCCTGGCCGTCCAGCTGGTCGTGGAGCTCGGGCCCGTAGCCCGACAGCTCTCGTCCTGCCCACGGGCGCAGACGCTTGCCGGCCTCGGTCAGCGGTTGACGATCAGGAAGAGTGGCGACTCCCAGGAACGGGTTGGCAGGAGGCCCCGGCCGGGTGAAGTCCTGGTGGCTCGGGTCCGGAACCCGACGGCCGTCTTCAACTCCCGATCCGGTGGCCGACCTTGTCCTGGTGTCGCTTCTGGAACTCCTCTCCCTACTGCCAGCGCGGCTCCTTTTTCTGCTGCTCTGGTCAATTCGTCGACTTCTCATTGGCTGTTCGAGGCTCCGTGTTCCTTTGTGATTGGATTCGCTTTTTTTCTTTTGATTTCTTTTCTTGTGCCGCGTGTTCACGCGCCGGACGGTCTTCGGCGTCGTCGTTTTCGCCGCGACGCGGTAGAGCGGCGCGTGCTCTCCTTGTCATCTGCTTCTTGTTTGAATGTACCGCGCCTTGTCGCACACCACAAATATCACCGTCGCGCACCACACATCACATAAGCCCCTTTTTGGGACAAGTTTTTCCACAGGAAAAACTGCCGGTCAGTGCGCGACACCTTTCACACTTATGCTCAAAACACAACACTCATTGGGCGTTCACTGTTCAGCTGGGAAAGTTCGCTGAGCATAGACAGCATAAAACTCACAAAAAAACGCTTCAAATAATTCATTGTTGCAGACCAAGTCCTCTATTCACAACAAATATGTTTCCGTCCAAGGTCAAAATCCTGATATGGCAACCGGTTAATCATCAGTTTCTTAAGTTATTGCGTCCCAGGTGAGACGAGCTGCGCGTCTCTTCTTCGTTCGCGATGAAAACTCTGGAGCCGATTTGTTGCACCTTGGAAAACGCACATACGAGGACCTCTGAATGACCTGACTCAGGTGTTGAATTAATTCGAAAGTCATAAGCTGGGCCTCATTGGCACTAACCGAAATGTGCTCTGTATATGTGCACTCGGGCACAAATGTTCTAGTGAACACTTTAGGCGCCTTGACATGTAGCTGGGTCCCATCGCACAAACATGCACACGGCACCTCAGCGGAAATGCTTTTCGCTTCTGCTGATATCAGAGAGGACCGATTTGCTTCCCCATTACACAAATAGGAACACAAAGTCGCTTTGCTATCCTCTACCAGATTACTCGGCGAGATTTCCCCACGGTGTTCCTCAGTGCATGGAATCACCTTGCGATGTCTCACATTCTTCAAATCCATAGTCTGTATGGCCATATATTGCTCTCTCATTGGAGCTGAGGAGAGGAGCGGATTGCTCCTTGTCAAAAGTGCTTTGCCTCCCAGAGGCTCGAAAGCACATCTCCTCCGATACGGAACTTTCACGTCCCCTTGTCCCTGCTCTAGGAGTGCCTACCCTTTCTCGAGGGAGGCTGTCTGAATGGTCCTCAAACTTCGTGAGGCCACTTGTCACCGCTGAGGGCGGTACACAGGAAGAATGTGCGAGCGTCTCATTGCCCACCTCATCCTCCTCGAGGTCACTGCCTATGCGCCCTATTGCCCAGTGCGTCGGGCTATTTGGAGGTATTTGTGCCTCTTTATTCAATGTGCGTCTATTAGCACAGATGCGCATGGGTGCCTCGATTTTATTAAACGCTGCCTGCTGTCTGCTCCCTGAGCTATCCTCAGCCTCCTTGAGGTTAATTTCAGGATCCAGACTGGTTATGTTCCTGTTCATTTCTCTGCTGCCCTCTTGTTTAGTGCCTTTTTCGAACGGAAGGCCGCGACGGCGTTCGGGGCAATCGCTAGACAGATATTTCGAACTGCTGAGTCTGGAGCCTGCGTCAAGCGTTTGCTCAATAGAGCTTGCATAGGACTCCAGCTCGCGAATCTGTCTCAGGGAGCGTGCCCGTTCCGCCTCTGCGACCTTGAGACGCAACTGCAAAACACGTGCCTCGCGCTCAATCTGTTCTCTTTTCGCTTCTCGCTCCGCAGCGCGTTCTTCTCGCGCTCGCGCCTGCCGCTCCGCGAACCACGCTTTTAGCTCTGCTCCCTCAAGCCCCATGCGTTCCGCTAAAGCTATCAGCTCTCGCGTGCTAGCCATGTTCTTAAACTGTAAATTAGCAATAAAATCCAAACGAACGGTTTTGTCCTGTCGCGCGGACGCCAATTTGTGATGCAGCGTGACTGCAGACGGTTCTTCAATTGGGGAACAACCCCATTAAGGGCAAAAGCCCAATCGGGGACAAAGTTTAATAAGACTATAAACGAAAATTAACCCATAAAAACAAACACACAAAGATAACATGAAAACATGTAGCTAGAACGCTAATGATATGAGGAAAGTTCGGGCAGGCTGCGGGTGTGCGTATGCACTACAGTCTCGACGCGGCGAAGCGGAGACGACGAGAGAAGCGTTGTTGGTCTCACCAAAAGGTCGCTGTATCGGACCGGCTACCAGAGCGTGGCAGCTCTGGCTCGGAGGAAGAAGACAGGCGGCTCTGCAGCACGGGCCGACGGTGGTGGCGTTCTGGTCAGGCAGCTGATCGTGGCACTCGGGCTCGTAGCCCGTCAGCTCACGTTCTGCCCACGGACGCAGACGCTCACTGGCCTCGGGCAGCAGCAGTCGATTATCGGGCAGAGTGACGATGCCCGGGAAGGGAGGCGGCTTGGCAGCAGGGGTTGACGGCGGCGGCGTCCTGGCCGGGCAGCTGGTCGTGGAGCTCGGGCCCGTACGTAGCCCGACAGCTCTCGTCCTGCCCACGGGCACAGTCGCTTGCCGGCCTCGGGCAGCTGGTTACGATCAGGAAGAGTGGCGACTCCCAGGAACGGGTTGGCAGGAGGCCCCGGCCGGGTGAAGTCCTGGTGGCTCGGGTCCGGAACCCGACGGCCGTCTTCAACTCCCGATCCGGTGGCCGACCTTGTCCTGGTGTCGCTTCTGGAACTCCTCTCCCTACTGCCAGCGCGGCTCCTTTTTCTGCTGCTCTGGTCGATTCGTCGACTTCTCATTGGCTGTTCGAGGCTCCGTGTTCCTTTGTGATTGGATTCGCTTTTTTTCTTTTGATTTCTTTTCTTGTGCCGCGTGTTCACGCGCCGGACGGTCTTCGGCGTCGTCGTTTTCGCCGCGACGCGGTAGAGTGGCGCGTGCTCTCCTTGTCGTCTGCTTCTTGTTTGAATGTACCGCGCCTTGTCGCACACCACAAATATCACCGTCGCGCACCACACATCACAAATAGGTCCCACGTCACCAGGGTGGTCTCTCTGTTCTCAAACCAGGTCCGAGCAGCATCATCCAATGAAAAATAAACATGGCGCAGCTTGTCGTCGTCGCTCCATTTGTTGAACGTCGCGGTCAACTCGTATGTCTCCAGCCAGGTTTCAGGGTCTTCAGCGGATGATCCACGAAAAGTCGGTGGCTCCCGAGGTTGCCGCAGCAGGATGGGGGACGCAGGTGGTGCCATTTTGGTCGTTGACTTGGCCTTGATTGCAGTGGTCTTTTCGGGAAGAAGTCCGAACTCCGGCACAAGTCCTTGCTGCCTACGGCTAGCTCGCTCGTCCTTGGCGACGTTGGTCTCGTCCTCCGGTTTCGGGCTTGGGTGGCGGCTTTGCGGGGGCGTTCGGTGCATGAACGGACTAGCAGCTCCACCAGATGTCACGTAGCAGTGACGCTGAACAGTCGTAAAACTGTGTATGACGAAAGTGATTCTTTATTGGGCGAACCTGTGCCCACAAAAGCAAGCTACACTCAAAGCACAACGAAAGCGGCTAGCACAGTCGACGGTCGTCGAAAATCTGATCAGTGGCGAAGCGCGTCGGCTTTTCTACCTGAGTCATCGAAGGTTCCACATTAATCCCTGATGCCCGCGTGTCTTCCAGAAAGTTCTAGACAATTCGCGTCGGTCATACAATCAGATAACATAAGCGTCGGTGAAAACAGGCAACGGAAAGAAGCATCGATAACGTTCTAGAAACTTCCGATACAGGCGCGTCCTGCGCCGAGCGATAACGTTTAACATTTGTTAGACGGTGGAAAGCGGCCACCGGTGAAAGATAAACATGTATACGTGTCAATATAATTCAGGAGTCGGTAAACTAATAATTTCTCCGCGAAAATAAAAGCAAAAATCCATGAACTGCAATACGCAACCATTTCTCTAAAGTTATGTCTAAATGTCGGCAGCCACATTTGATTTTATTGACCACATGTTGCTTAAGTTACTGCGGCTGTAGTGGTCTACAATTAAGTGTAGCAATAGCCTCCAGCTAAGGACTACAAATATATCAAATACGCAACACCACTGTGATTGTGAAGAATTTGGTTATTCAAATCCCGTTTCATGAAGGCTTTTTGCAATGACAGGAAGCAATATCAAACTATACATCATGAATTCAGGGAGATTCTGCATTTGGCATGCATTTTTTCGACGCTTGACGAACGTAGAATGCGACATATCGAGGTCAAGAAGCATGCACAAGAAGAAACAATTCCGTAGGCACTATCTAGAGCTTCAGAGAAAGTACTATTGCACGAAATTTTACACCGATGTATCAAAGCCAGATGCTGGCGATTCTTATGCGGTATTTGGTCTATTCTTTTCGGATGCCGACGTTGTGCACCCTCTAGCAAGATTATTTACAGCAGAGGCCTACGCAGTATTGACTGCTGCCAAACACATCAGGAATTACAACTACAAAAACCAATTATATATGCAGGTTCCATAAGCATTGCGAAAACTTCATTACCTCTACAAAGGCCCAAAAGTCCGGTCATTGTCGTGCTTTCTTCGCTGCTATGCACTATTTATGCGTCATAACCGACATGTCACAGAATGTTTGTGCCATGGGACAAGGGAATCAAGGGCAATATGTTAGCAGACCAAATTACCAGATCCATGGAGACTCTGCATAAACTCTGCATAATTGACCCACAGAATTATTTGCTTCGTGGTGATGAACGTGCAGTTGGTGACCGATCATATGAAAGGCTAGCCACCCTCGATTTATTGGTGGAGTATCGGGAAGATAAAGCTAAACGAAAAAAAAGCACTTTCCTCTAGCTTATAAACAGCACATTTCGCTCCTTCCAGCAATGTTTCTTGGTGCAGAAACGTTGTTTCAAAACAAAAGCTGTTCTAAATTTCTTAGATAATGTTTCTTAGATGTTGTTAGCCCTAGAACTTTGTAGCACATCCTCTTTCAGAGCATGATAAAGCAGCTGTATTGTTCTGTAGAGCACGTGCCTCCCGGTCCTTGCTTTCGAGGGCCCTGGTGAGGCAGTAGTGCTTATTGCATTGAAGCATTTTAGTATATCCTCATTTTCAGACATATATATTATACTCATAGCGCACAGTTTACTATATCCTCATATTCAGACGTGTGTAGTATGGTATTAGCACACATCACTAGTTATGGTCATTATTTTATGACCTATTCATATTAGGCACATTACAGCGACTAACTTTAGGCTGTTTTACAGCCTATATACAACCACCACTTCAATACATTCTTACAGTCACAACTCCGCGCCACCTTTCTGGCACTCATTGGACATATGTGGCCCTTGACTAAAAAAAGGCTACATCATTAATCACTGCTTACGAAAGGTGTTCATATGCTCAGAAAAAGCACAAGTCTAAAGTCGAATTCTGATTCCTGAAAAAAATTTAGTTATTGATAATACAAGAAGTTTCGTAATTGATGACTTATTCCGCCGAATCACAAGCTTACACTCACCTTTTACGCATGTAAGTCCGAAACAAACGGACATAAAAAAACAAAAAGCCCGCATATTTTGTACTTCTGTACTGTGCCACACAAATCTAGAAAGGAAACCGTTCAGTTTAGGAAAACAGCATTTTGAATTGGTTTCGATTAATCTCTAGGTGGTACATTCAATTGGGGCAGACCAAGACATAATCCTGCTTCTTTTTACACAATAGGGAAGTAACAGCACCAAGTGTTAACCAAACCATAAGTACCATAAATTCAATCACTTGTGCAATTTTAACCAGAACAGATCAGTCGTATGTGGAAAATATCTTTTTTGTGTTTTTCTGAAGAAAGCCGCCATTGTGTACTGTAGGAACAATTACATGAAGCAGTGGGCTACGCAGGTAATACAATGGGGGTCTAGCTTTATTATATATATATATATATATATATATATATATATATATATAAGCGGGTCAGTTATGAGGTAAGATCATTTTACACAGTCCACTACTAAGTCTACTATCACTTTTACAGCACAGCTGTTATAGGCTAGGATCTAGGAGACCGCGTCCGGCAACTCAAGTAGATAGACTGGAAGTAGTTCAATTTCTGGCTCCATGTGCGTGGCGGTTTCCACCAGCTGTGCCTCAGCACAACTGTCAAAACAGATGATGGGTGGCCATTAGGAACTTCGCAAAGGGCTGGGTCTCCCCCGAGGTGGCCAAAATCCTGCACCGCAACGCGGCAGACTTCAAGAACGACACAAGCACACCCAAATACCTAAAATGGATCCCAGTACACATGGGGGAAGTAACCGCAGAAGACCCGAGCACCCCTCCCAACCTTAACGGGAAGGCCCACCGAGTCGCGCGAGACCTAACCCACCGTGGCTCGGACATTGACGGCCCTACACCCCGGACCCCCAGGGAGGTGCTGAGGAATGCGGCGTAGGTGATGGGGAAGACGGAGGAGGCAATGACGACGCAGTAGCGATAAAAGCCGACAGAGACAGACTGATCACGTACCACGACATACTGACACACTATAAGAAACACAGAGAAGCATACCCACAATCGCACAAACAACTAACTAGACGTATCTCAAAAAACGGATTGGAGACTGTTGCAAACCAGGACCTTCAGAAACCTAGTACACTTAGAGTAAATTCCAGACAATAACCAGAAGCGAGCCGCGAGCTCCACAAGCACGAACACCCAGAGATGGCACACATCTTATGGAAATGCACAGAGATCCAAGCGATATGCAGAGAGGACAACATAGAACCGGACATTCTTGAGGAGCGATGGCTAAGCGTTATGGCTAGCTCAGATCTGCACGACCAACTATGGGCAATCCAGCACGCCCGCGCAGTGGTGTACATGCTATGCCTCGCCGCACATAATGCCCGAGTGGCCTGAGCCCGAGCCGGCAACCTCACAGGCGCTTTTCTAATTAAAGTGTTATTCGTCTATCCGTCTCATTGTTATACCCTTCGCCAGCGCCGATGACTCTTTCACAAGTGTTGCGATACTCGGCGGTGGCACTTCCCAACAATCGTTGTGCTCCTTTGTTTCGTGAGGTAGATATCGCGCTAGGACTGTTATCAGCAGTTTACCTTAGGACTCGCTATGGGACGGACGCTCGCTTAGCCAAATCTTCCAGGATCCTGACGTCAGGATCGTGACGATGCCGTGCAGTGTGCCACGGCTATGAACGTTCTTGCTTATACGGTAGTCTATGACGATTGGATGGACTTGGCGCAGCAAACGCACTACTTGGCCATTGCGCCGGGCGTAAACAAGACGCCGGTGTCTTTGCTCTTTGACGAACACGCTGAAAACGCTCGATATAGTCACTAATGATAATATATAAATTCACTATAGCAATGTTCACTATAGCAGACCCACCAGAGTCACAGCTTCGCTGGCTTCCATCTTCACAGTAGTGGAAGGACTCTGAATTTTCAGACATGCATTTTTTAATCAGAACTATTTCTATGGAGGACGAGTGAGTACGGTTGATTTCTTTCTACGGGAGGCTTATTGGGCCCAATGTATAAGACTACGTTGATTCGAGTTTGGTATTTACTTAGTAATGTTAATTTAGGTACCGTTATAGAATGTTTATTTTGACAATCGGCATGGTGAACAGGAAAACTGCTGACAATAAATTTTGATTATCATTACAGGTTATGTAATGTGCCAGGGCATGTGTCACGTATTTGACCGGTTTTTATTCTTTGGAAGGTCACGCGCAAGTTGCGCCAGTTGAAGAGCGACGCTTCTGCGCGAGTTCGTGAGAAGTCGTGTTTTGTTTGACAGAAGTCCTTTTCTTTCGAGGCACGTTTAGTAAGTTGCATTCATTATTATTCATTTCTTTGAGGATACTTCGGAACAACTTTGAGTTTTACGAACGTTCTGTTAGGCAGAGGCAGTGTTAGTCTCTTGTGATCGTGGTATGGTATGATAAAACTTAATTATGGTCCCTCGGAACGCGCGTCAGCACGTCGCTGGCCGCTGCCACGTCGGTACAGAAAGGCCGAGCCTCTGTGCTGCGTCGCAGTCCCGATGAACAGCCCATAGCTATGCTTCAAGATCGGGGCTGCTTAGGGGAGCCTCACATTTGGACGACGTGACATCGTCGCCGTCGCGTAACGCAGGGCACCGCCAGAGCATATGTCCCAAGTCAGCTAGGTCTGAGCATAGCTCGCAGAGGCAGATAAATTTTTGAGTTATTTTATGTTTGCTTTCAGGAAAACATGACTGCTGAAGGTTTGAGAAAGGATAGCGTCCGTGGTTTTTTCGCAGAGATCTGTAAATAGTTCGCGTGAGCTTCCGTTAAACTAAGACTTTCTTTTCGGATTTCGCGAGTTCTGAAAATAACGCTGTATCAGGTTAAATACTTGTTAATATGCAGTCTGCTTCAGCTGATGTTAGAAATCGCTGGATGGTTGTTCCCGCACGCACACAGAGAGTACCGGGCCTTAGTAATCGCTTTTAGTAATGGTGTACTCTACAGATTTGTTTTCTCTTCGACGTATTATGTAAGAATATGCTAAGGCTATGCGTGCCTCGCACGTGTATTTAGATGACGGCAGAATTTGAGCTTTATTTAGCGCGTGGAAGTACTTATAAATAAGCGCGAGTCTTCTTGCAGTCTTGAACGCGTAATTTGCGAAAGTTTTTGTTTTTGTTTCTTTAATGCCTAAGTTGCACGCAAGAGTTTTGACCGCAAAATGAAAGCGAGTCTGATAGTACATCCGTAAAGTCAACGAGGATCTCAGTGGCGCTATTACGTGCGGTAACAATGGTTGTAGAGTACAAACATATGATATTTTAATTCTCAATGATTTAGGATCCTTCTGCAGTTAAGTTGGAGGATTTTGGTGCAGTATGCATAGACGTGTAGTGTTCTGTTCGATGTTTTCCCCAGTCCGTTACATTTTCAGGCATGGAGTGGTGCCTAAACCGGCAAAAAGATTAAGAAAAAATATCACCGAGAGCTAGTGGGG
>NC_051158.1:50198364-50238198 GCF_013339745.2 Dermacentor silvarum | reverse complement strand
GTATTTATGAAGTGTTGACTAGATGACGTCCGGTTCCACTTCCGGTTCCGGTTCCACTTTGCGCGCGTTCGCTGCGAACGCGGGCAAAACGCCGACGGCGTCGACAACAGTTCTGCGCGTAGCTGGTGGTGCTGCATGTCCAAGTTTATACAGCTGATAAAACTACCTTGAGTCGACTCAATGGCTGCTTCGCATACTACTCAGGGTTCCCCTACGGGAAGATGGTGTAATTTTCTCTCTCGTTCCCGACGCGCGCTCTCTTTATCTGTCGTCCGTAGCTGTGGTTTACCCGAATGATCCCCAGGTGTTTCGCCCACTCATCATCATTCACTTCTGGATATGCTGTGATTTTTTTTTGTAACGAGCGGTACTCACTCTTAAGTGATGATGTTGCGGAGTTGAAGTCCTTTCTTTGGAGGTTAGCTATACAGCGCTGGCGGATGAATTATCCTTTTTTATCCTCAAGGAAAGCCGTGACACAGGTTGATTCCATTACTTAATATGCGAATCACTATTTTTGCAGCTAACGACCGCACACTTCTTCCCTTTATCGTTATACATTTTGCAGCATGAATTGGGTACAGTGCATGAGCGAACACTCGCATTTCCGACAGCTGATCGCATAGTAGCAGGGCAGAAGCAGTAGTGGTTTCGTATTCGTGCGCATTCACTGAGGCAACGTATGGCGCGCCGCCGAAAGCGCCATCTCGTTCCTCTAGAGCAAACTGCTCCGCGAAAAGGGTCAATAGGTTATAAATTTGTGAGAGTACGCGCCTTCATTAAAGGTTACTTAAATAAAGGGTACTATGCAATTTTTGTTTATAGGTGCACAAATATGTAAGAATATGCCCCTTTTTTAAACGTTACCGTGCTAAGAGTGTTGATGGCGGTATGGGTATTTTGCGACACGAAAGGAACAGGCGAAAGGAACAGAGCGGAAAATGACCCCGGTAATTTATTCAAAGAGTGGTATGCATTGATAGCCATCATATGAAGTATGGCCATGGGCATGTATTGGACACAATAACTATACAGGTACATTCGTCTTATGAGTAAGCCGTTACTCAGTTAACTCTTTCGAATTTTGAGGTACTCATTGAAGATACCGACTCCACCAATGCACGATGTTATCGCTCCACGCAACCAGTGCTCAGCAACCGTATCCTAGAACCCATTGCACGCCCACGTTTAGGTGTAGTCGTGATTTATCGTAGGGATCAAGGGAAACAAAATCACACCGATCAGCGGCCACGAAGGGCGAGCGCGGACATCAACAACAGTTTTCTTTTACGTCTTTTGCTGGTGTTCGTCATGATCGTCAGCCTATATTTTATGTCGTCTGCAGGACGAAGGCATCTCCCTGCCATCTGCAATTGCGCCTGTCTTATGCTAGCTGATTCCAACTTGCGCCTGCAAATTTCCTAACTTCATCACTCCTTCTAGTTTTATGCCGTCCTCGACTGCGCTTCCCTTCTATTGGTATTTATTCTGTAAGTCTAATGGTACACTGTTTATCCCTCCTACGCATTCCATAGCCTGCCCAGCTCCATTTTTCCCTCTCAATCTGAACTAAAATATTGGCTATCCTCGATTGCTCTCTGATCAACACCGCTTTCTTCCTGTCTCTCAACCCTAGCCCTATTGCAAAAACCAGCGTCTTCCAGTGCCTTCCAGTGTGAAACCAGCGCGTTTTTTGACACTGGGTGGCACTGGGGACGCTGGCGCACGCTGGGAGTCACTGGAATTCACTGCGACACTGGTCAGATCGCTGGAGAAGTGCTGGGTCACACTGGACGAGACGCTGGTTTCACTGCTATGACGCTGGGGCGCACTGGTGTGCGCTGTACACGCGCTGGAGTTCGCTGGCTCGCACTGGAGACTGCGCTGGTTTCGTTTGTGCCGCATTGCCGGAGTATAGGCGCTGTTGAATATTAAGTGCTTGATACAAATTTATGGCCATCTCCTGTCTAAAAAACAGACTCCTGTCCTAAATATAGCGCTATAAGTTGGTATCATAAATGTCTATTTCGTGTCGGCGGAGCTGCAGCTTGGAATAAAGGTGCGTGATATGCTAGCCCATGCATATGCGACACTTGAGATCACTTTCGCTTTGTACATTTCCCTTTTGACTGTGCGGATAACTGTATTCGTGAACGAAACTACGCAAACGGAGATAACGCCTCGTTTTCTAGTAGTTTGTACGCAATCGATGACTGCGAGTTGTCGCAGTGTTGTACAGTCGACACGAAACCGAGCAGCCGTTCAGCCGCGTTCGAACGGACCCCAGAAAGCCTGCCGCTGATTGATATTATCCCACCGACAACAAAGCTGCGATGATTCGTTCGCTTCCACTTTCCCTGATGTACTAAAAATAATAGTTAAAAGGTTCTGAATCACAAAAATTGTCGCATCCGCCCGGTACGCACACCGAGATCGTTCGCTTCAACCGAAGGTTAAGCCTACCGTACGTACCCTCCGAGTTCGTCTACACTCTATCGACCCGTCTGGGTTGATGAAGCAACAAGTCTAACGAGGATAAATCACTCTGTAGTTCACCTTTCCCATCGGTGTTCTTAAACAGACCATTCTTTCATGTGTACAGTGTCAGCATAACAAGCGATGAGCGCCGATATGATGTTATAAACATACCTATATGTGCTGTCGCCGAAGGCTGTCAGCCGCATTAACCGAACGTTTCTCTTACGGAGATATGGGCCTAAACATACGTGTTGATTGAGAAGCATTGTCGAGCTATGGAAATGTTGCATTACCTTTGCGCGAAGAATAAGAAACGGCTGTCAAAATTGGCAGTAACGGCCCGTACATTTAAGGCTTTTTTCGACGGTTCATTTAAGGCGGTTCATTTAAGGCTTTTTTCGTTGTTAATATACCAATCGCAAAAGCAAATCAGTGTTGCAGCACTTCCAGGCATACTATCCAAAACGGACAACAACTTTTTAGTTCTGATAGAGGCGTAAGTTTTAGTTGAAGGCGACATCGCATCTACTATGTCTGTGCGAGACGTCTGCGCAAAGCGACAAATGTGTCTGCGCGTTGACATGGCAAAATATGAAGAGGCAATCATGGATCGGCGTGGCGTAGTGGTAAGATACTGGGATTGGGATCTCTAGGGCGGAGGTTCGGCGCCTTTGCGTTTCTTTTTTTACTTTTTTTCTTTTCTTTATTGCATTACAACGTTCTCTGTTTCTTTCTGTATTCGAAAAAATATATAAGGTAGCCAGGCACCACGTATTTCTCGCTCTAGAGCTGCATTTCGCACCAGTACCCCGCGCCCAGCGCCTCCCAGTATGCCGCGCCTTGCCAGCGTCCCAGTATCCAGCGCGCGACACTGCGCCCATAATCAGATATGGCACTGGGCACTGGATACTGGGTTTTGCAATAGGGAGGGCTCACATTTTTCATTCCATCACTTTTTGTGCGATCTTTAAATTGTTCTCGAGCTTCTTTGCTAACCTCCACGTTTCTGCCCCATATGTTAGCACCGGTATAATGCAATGATTGTACACTTTTCTTTTCAACGATAGTGGTAAGCTCCCAGTCAGGATTTGGTAATGCCTGCTGTAAGCACTGGCGTTCGTATATGTCACTAAAATAGCACTCCTCAGCATAGGTGGCTACATCAGATAGTTTAGTGGTTTCCGAGGCATAAGGGAGATATGGCAGGATAGTGTCCATGAAGGAAGAAGGTTCACGGCCGTAAAGAAGGAAGAACGGGGAGATTGTCGAGCATGTCGCCTAGCGTACGATTAAAGCGATCGGTCAGTCCGTTGGTTCGGGGATGATATGCGCTAGTAGTGCGATGGACAATGTTGTATTCACGTAAAAGGCTTCTAGGATTTCGGAGAAGAAGGAACGTCCGCGATCGCTCAGTAGCTCACGAGGCGGACCGTGCCGAAGAACGCGATTATGGCGGATGAAAAAGGCGACTTCACGTGATGGGGCAGTCAGAAGCGCTGAAGTTTCGCGTAGTCAGTGATGTGGTCCACAGCGACAAAGACCCAGCGGTTGCCATTTGGAGTATTCGGAAGGGGTCCGTACAAATCGATGTCGATGAGGTCGAAAATCTGAGTGGGACAGGGCAGGGCTTGGAGTGGCCCATTGGTCGGGCAAGGTGGTCTGTTGCAACATTGGCACTGGGGGCACAATCGGTCGTACTGCCGGACGAAAGGGCATAGTACCGCCAATAGTACCGAAGCCGTAGGCGTGCGTAGTAGGTCTTTAATACTCCGGAATGGGCACATTAAGGTTTCGCATGAAAGCAGGCACAGATGTCGGAACGTAGAGGGCGAGGAATCACCAGCAACCATTTTCGGCCATCAGGTAAGTAATTGCGGCGGTACGGAAGCCCATCGCGAATGGTAGAGTGACGAGCAGTGCGTAGAAGCGTGTGGTTGGTGATACGCGCTGATGGATCAGGCAGGAAGTCTAGTATAGTAGAGAGGTCTAGTAGAGAGGTGCTGCTCGGATGGCATGTCGGCATGGGTAAGGGGCGAAGAATCGTAGCTAACCACAGGCGCAGCACCATGCTCATGTGGAAGAGGAGAGCGGGAAAGGGTGTAGGCATCAGCATGTTTGCGTACGGACCTATATACGACCCGAAAATCATAGTCTTGGAGATGTAGTGCCCAACGAGCCAAGCGACCAGATGTATCCTTGAGGGAAGACAACTAGCACAGGGCATCGTGATCAGTCACGACGTCGAATGGTCGGCCGTAGTCATAAGGTCGAAATTTAGTGATCGCCCAAACGATGGCAAAACATTCTTTCTCTGTAATAGGATACTTTGATCCCTTTGGTGAGGGTGCGGCTGGCATTAGAGACGAAGCACTCGTCGACGCCAGACTTGCGTTGTGCAAGAATAGCCCCGAGGCCGACACTGCTAGCGTCCCTGTGGATTTCTCTGGGAGCTTCCTGGTCGTAATGGCACAGAATAGGAGGGGAGGGCAGGAGATGTCGTAAAGTGGCGAATGCCTCGTCGCAACCGGAAGACCAAGCCGAAACGTCTTGGTCGTCTGCGAGAAGCTGTATCAAAGGAGCGATCATGAAGGAAAAGTTGCGGGCGAATCAGCGAAAATACGAACCCAGGCCGATAAAGCTGCGAAGTTGTTTCATGGTAGTCGACCATGGAAACTCGGTGACGGCTCGAAGCTTTGCAGGGTCGGGAATGATACCATCCTTGCACGCAACATGGCCTAGAGTGGTGAGCCGGCGTGCAGAAAAGACACGTGTGCCATTTGAGGCCTCGAATTATGTTATCCATGAGGTGTTCGAAAGTGGCGGCAGACGCATTACAAAGGCCGAATGACATCACATTAAACTCGTATAACCCATCGAGAGCTACAGATGCCGTCTTGGGGCGGTCAGCTTCATCCATAGGTAACAAGGCTGATTCTTGGGCTAGTATAGGTACGGTTTCCTCATATTGGCTAAGCCTTTAGCGCAATTCAAAAAAGACAGGCACGTGACAGAGACACAGGACAGCGCTAACTTTCAACTGACATTTATTGAAACACAGAGGCAAATATATAGCGAAACAGGTATGAAGGATACAAAAAACAAAAGATAAATCACACTCTACGCTTGCGCACGTCAATGCCATCCAGGAACGCGATTTCCTTGTCAGAAAGATTAACTGACGGTGTACTTACACAGTCTGCTCCCTTTCTCCGAATCAGCCGGGCTGCGATTATTTCACGCATGCTGCGGTCCCTGCCCCTGGCCTCCACTGTGGATGCGCCAGTGCATGTCCATGTCCCAGAAAAACGTGCAGACCAATGTTTCCCACGTAGGTATATAGCGTTCCTTATCTCTTTGGGCCTTTTTCATGGTTGGTCGGTGGTTTTTCGGTTCTATATGGTTGGTTGCTCATTTGTTCGCTTGCTCGTTCTCCTGGTCAACCGAGCCCGGACGGCGGCAAAAGCCAACGATCTTCCGACTAGGAGGTCCGACCACAAAACAGCTATTAATTTTCACTAATAAATGTTTTATTCTCTCTCGTGGCCAAGCGAGGGAAGGCGCTGAGGAAAAGTGCCGGAGTCTTCGGGCAATGAAGATGTTAGGATGGGCAGGGTGGAACTGTCACTCGCTCACTCCCAGCTAGCACAAAAGCGATAGAAAACTGCTTCCATACCGATTCGCCAAGACTAAATGAACGTCTGAAAGACGCACTAAAAAATCCGTGCAGTCCGTTTAGAAGGTGATAAACGGTCGTATATCGTTGCTAATGTCCGGCGGATATGACTATTGCAAGAAGTTCTAGAATCCTGCTTAAAGTAGTTTTGAAAGATCCTGTCTTGAAATGGGATTTTGTAAGACCATTAGAAGCATTTAAAAAATAGAGATTGAATCCTGCTACAATCAGGATTTTGACATCCGTTTTTTTTCACCCTCCCCTCTAGCGCCCCCCTCGTCTCCCTTTCCTTCCCTCTCCCCATGCCCCTGCGGCGTTTCGCCGGCCGGCGGCATGCAGGTTTGCGCTTGTGCAATACACGAAACACATACAGCAATAACATTTTTTATTGCAAAAAGTAAACACGACTAGACAAGCTAGCAATCAACATTAAATATGAGTGCCTCCGGGTAACGTCCATTACAGGTATCGACCTTGATAAACCTGGTTTCGAACAGGCTGCTGGGCTGTAGCTCCTTAATTCAGCAGGTCTTCTTACTGCAAAAACATTAGGCATGTGTAAAACGTATATTAATTGAAGCACACTTTTCTTAGTGAACGTATAGTTTTTCAATGCATTGGCAATAAGCACTGCAATATATCTTGGCAATGGGCAGCACTACAATATATTGGTCCAAGCACACAGTTTTCGAGCATTCCACCTTTATTAACATGGTTCTAACATTAACCGATCACAAGTGAAATTCCCTTCTGTTGCCTTGAAGACATACTTTACATCTAACTGAAGGTGTTGCATGTACAATCGCCAACCAGTGTAAGTGTCGGCTATTTTGCTAGCTTTCAGGAGGCTGTTGTCTTGACTAGTTGGCGACTGGTAGATGACAGCAGCCTCCTAAACACGTGCGAAGTAGGTGCCAATTAGCATTCAAAGAAAGGAATAGATAATGCATTTCTGATAATGTTGTACGAGAAAAGAGGTAAGTGTGGCTCTGCAAAGGCACAGCTTCAGTGTGACAGCATTGTTACACCACCGCAATTTTATTTGCCACAGATGACATAGCCAACTCAGAAATGGCGCAGGCTTGAGCATATACCTAAACACCAGTCTATCAAACACATCGCATACTTCAAATTGAGCAAATATATTGCGATTCCCTAAAAAATAAAAGACAGCAGACGAGCGCAACCTTAAGTAACAGCGACTATTTGCAGAACGGCTGCTTCAAGCATATACAGTAAGAACTTCAGTTGCTGTAATTAAACCATTAAAATGTTGCACGCCTATGACTTGCCTGTTTGAAAACCTCCGCACAATAACATTGCCAAGCACTTGTAAAGAATTTTTTTTTACAAAAACAGTGAGTCATCCACACACAAGGTGGGAACATAAGCCGTAATTTTCCACCCAGTTTCACTAACTTTGACCTTGGTGACATAATTATAGTTACGCAATGGGTTAAAGGTTAAGCTCGTGCAGTTTATATATCAATTATGATCTAGAGTGCTTGCATATGCAATTTATTGCTTACACCGAAATGAGCCCACACACTAAAACCCACACATGGCGCGCGGCGACGATTTCATCGCCGTTGCACTTTATACGGATTATTACGGCGACGACGACGGCGGCAAAAATGCGCTTGCAGTGCCCATATAATTTCTATCGCAATAAAAGAAAAAGAACCGCGGCGTAAATTTCTCTCTCTTAAATGGCATGGTCGCCGTTACGTCGTCGCGCCGTAACACGCGTGTTCGAGTCGATGTCTCAACGCTGCGGCTGCGACGCAGAGGAGCTACGACGGAGGCCCAGTCCCGCCAACGAAACTGCTCACAACCGGCCAACGCTCGCTTCAACGGCAGGAAAAGGAAGGGAGAGGGTTAAGCTGGCGCCGGGCCGGCGGCGGGCGCGCACGGAGACAGTCGAAGGTGGGGGAGCTACGAGGGAGTTGAGAGGGAGAGTGAGGGGAGCCACCGAAGCGACGGGGTCACCTCTGCTCAGCCAAATCCGCTTCCCTGACGCCCTCCTCCCTCACCTTTGACGTGTACGCGCGCGCCCGGCGCCGCCGTGCTGGCGCCGCCCGCTCCCTACAGCATCGTTTTCTGCGAGCGTTGCTCGACGTGGGCAGTCTCGTGGCCCCTACTCGCCATCTGCTTGCGCGCCGTGATATCTAACGACTCCATTCGTACGTCGTGCTGTGGTGCACGAATACTTCAGAAATAAGTCTTTCCTTTAATTAGAACAAACTTTCGGGCTCCTTCGAGTTCGAATTGTCGAGATACGACTGTATATGTATCACGCTGAAAATTTAATTCGTACGACTTTAATATGAAATAACAGTTACCTGGGTTCTTGGAGTTCAGGAGTTTCGTGGTGGCCCTTTGGGCGGCGGCGTTTTCGTCTGCCCATTTGGCACCTGTAGAGGGTACATGATCGGTGTCTTCACCCTCACGCGCCTTCTCTCTTGCACGTAGGTATGTGCCTGCATAGTAAGTTACAAAAAAACTCTTTATTGTTATGCTGATAAACTCGGAGTATCTATGTTTATAATGTAACAGCAGTGCCTATTACAACTGTATATTGGAATTTTCCTTTTTTTAACAGAATTTTGTTACTGCACAGACTTGCAAAAAGAAAACGCCAGTGCGACCTCAAAATTTATTTGTTGCATGAGTGAAGCCAAAAAATGTTAGGTATCCTAAAAAAAGATGCTGTAAATAGCTACACTGTCGGATTATGTTACAAAAAACAAGGCAACAGTGCACTACATGCAGGGTGTTTCATTTAACTTTAGCCAAACATTAAAAATATGCAAGTGCCACGTACCAGGACAGAACCAAGGTAATGTTGGAGATACTCAGATTATTTTTTGCATTCCGCCTAGTTAGATAATTAGTTCTAATTAACTAATTAACTTCTCAATTACTATAGTTAGATCAAAAGTGTCAATGAGAAGATTGTAAAGCAACATGAGAAACCCCTGATACCGCTTTCTGTTTCTCAATATGAGCTACATAAAGTGTTTTACAAGTGTGAAAGGTGCCTGCCAATACACGCAAACTGCCTCGAGCGGCCAGTCGTTCGGCAGTTTTGCGTGTATTCGCGGGCACCTTTCACGCTCGGAAAAACACACGAGTGATCTCGCACAAGAGCGTTGACGGAAGAATGCTGTGGCTACGCGAAGATCGTAGCACGTCTAATCATTCTGCGCCAAAAGGGAATGCAATCGTCTTCCTAACGATCAATGGTCAACGAAACGTCGCAGAGGTAATTTTAGACAGCTTTGGCAAACCTGAATACGCATACAATAAAAGAAACGTACGCAGACGTAAACATGCCTCTTAAACAATATTAGAGATTGCAGTTAAAATCAAGGCGCTTTCATTGAAAAACTTCATTACCGCCTAAAACTTCCACCTAAAACTCCCGCCTGAAAACCGTAAATAATTAAACACGACAGGTGTCAAAGTGGCCGTGACTACTTACGTGAGCAAAGAAGATGTGGAAGGCAGTCTGGCGTTCCGCAGTTCATGAACGAATACGCGTCAGGAACTTAACGGCTGGTCCTGACAAAAATAACGGTCAATGTAACGGCGGGTTCAAAAGTTACGCAATCTGGAGGGAAGCTGCGCGGAGAGCGCAGTCCGCTTGGCTGCTCAGACTGCGTCGGCGCAAGCGATGACGCCGATGAGCCGTCGCGCCACTCCTCGCTTTGTCAGGTAGCCGCTATGACACGTCACGGCGCTGCATCCTCTTGCGACACACACTGCTGCAATGCAGAAAAATACTCAGTGTGGCTTCGTACTCGGTACCTGAAGCACAGAAATGCTAGCTAATTTAACTAAGAAAATACAAAATGCGGCTGCTACCATAATGCTAGAGCCACCTTACAAAGATAATTTGAAATAACAAAAGTCGAACTTTTTAATGCCTCATTCTTGGCACTTTGCGGTAGGTAGGTAGGTTCCTAACTCGCTTTATAATACAAACAAGTGATGTGCAACCTATAATGGAATCGAACTTCTGCCGTGGGTCACAGCAGCCGGTTCTCTAGCAACTAGACTACGGTGTCTTTTTCTTCCTTTCGGTCAAAGTAAAACAGGTTAACCAAACAGACAAAACGAAAACTGCGACAAACAATATCAAAACATTTTACAGTTTGAACCGTCAGTCCAACTTGGCTGACATTGTCATTTAACATTCTCTGAGCGTTGTCAAGGGATCTACCCTCGACAGCCACTCAGGAACACAGCAATCATGCGTTCTAAATTTTCCTTCACAGAAAAATGGCAATATTCGCCAGGAGGGACAGATCGCGTTGAAGTGTATCGAGGACTGTTCAACAATGTCCTCGCGTCGATGACAAAATCAACGTCGAAAGTGGTGCTTAGTTTCCGGAGAAGTTCAGAAACTGGGACAAGCGGAATTCGGTGACTTGTAATCCATCATAGCCATCCTTGAAATTCCACAGATTTACGTGGACAAAGACTTGCCTGATTTTCTGCAGATGATGATGCATAGTCCGAAGAACCTCCATTTTCGATGCCCGCGCTCATAGGAAGGTCGTTTTGTGGAACAAAATATTATCTGAAAATGTCTTGCGTGTGTGCTTCTGCATTTTCTCCTTTCAAGGCAAGGTCACTTTCGTGAAAACTGTCCTCGGATTGAGCATCCTCATGTGGCGAGGATACTTCACTAGAAGCATGGTTACTACTTTCATTAACCTACCATGATACTTATTGGACGGTACTCGTGGCAACAGGACTGGCAGATATCGGTTCGTCATTAACTCTACGCCTCTTCTGACGGTCTGAAAGGTCAGCGTAACTTTTCTTCTTTATTGTGGACTTCATTATGAGCATAAAGAGCAAGCAGCTGCCCCTTCAGTGCTCACTCACCACAATGCAAACACCCGCGCCAGGGTTGATTGCACTCTCTTCTAACAGGGCGAAGCAAAAACAAAAACCAATGTCCGTTTTTCCCGCCAAAAAGCGGAAGAAAACAACAACAAAAAAATCAATAATTGTAGGCCGCTAGAACAAGCGATTTTAAACGTCTTCTAAAATCCGCCTTATAGCAAGATTTTTCCATCCCAATTGAATCCTTCTCGATGTTGACTTCTTCAATCTAGATTTTTGACGGTCAAGGCGAAATATCCATGAATAAGAATGATTATATCTCTTTTGTGCTAGCTGGGCTGGTTTGTTCATTCGTTGGGGCTTTTCGCTTATTGCCTGTACTTCGTCAATCCGCAATCCATTCCTCCCGTCTTCCGCCGGCGTGCTGATTGGTGCTGCAGTAGGCAAGACGAATTGTTTCGCAAAATTTGGTGTATGGTGTATCCGCACGTGTGATCCGCTCGTGAGGATACAGCTCGAGCGCAAACAAACGCACTCCAATAGACGACGCACCGTCTTCTGACAGCTGGCAACTGTTTGGGGGAGCAAAGTTCTTCAATATTGGCAACTATCGCCAACATCAGACAACACTGCTATATTGTTGTCCAGGTAAGTTCAAGTTTCCGCGTCACGGTGAAAACGCGGGGCCAGATTCACAAAGCTTTTATTTCGTAAGTTCGTTTTGTCATTGGCTGTCCGCCTCCTCTAATGACATGTCTGGCATCCGGATTGGCTAAATTTTTTTCTTACGGAAAACTCTAGCGTTAAAAGCTTTTGTGAATTCTGGCCGCGGTCCTTACGCTGACACAGCCCTTACGCCGATAAACGGACAAACAGATATCTCACGGAAATTGCGTGAAGTACAGCAATGATGTTAATCTTATTAATAGAGGTGCGGGACGGCCTTCCTTGGGGTGTTCGTGTGGGTGAATGCATGCGTGTATGTGACTGTGTTCTCTTGCGCACTTAAGGAAGCCACAGATCTAGACCAAATCGCCCAAATATCGGTCTTCATAAGCGTCCTTAATAACCTAGGTAACTGCCTGGCATGCTGCTGCCGATCTTCCGTGATAAGTATAACATGCACAGTGCCGGCATAAACATGCACAGTGCACGTTACCTTACACATTCGCAATACACCTATGCGCAAAGTTACCTTAATGCCCGTAGATCTCAAAAAGACTGCGGCTGCATTCTTAACGCACTCCAAAGCGCGGTTAAGGCTATGAATATGGCGAAGCTCGAAGCTCAAGTCGAGCAGCAAGCGCAGTGCGGCCAACAAAGAATGTCTCTATGGCAAGTTGACGCTGCCAACACCTATTACCGTCAACCGCAACAGTTTACAGGACGCAGGATCTGCCAAGAAGCAGCCAAAAATTCTAAGCGTTCGACGGCACAGGACACTCCACGTTTCATGTCTTGGAGGTTACGCTCACACTTCGCGGCAGTGCCCCTAGGTTGCAGAGGGTGTCAAAAGAAGCGCTATAGAGGTACCCAGTCCCTGCATGACGCGTTCCTCCTCGTTTGCACGCACAGGTACGCCATGCATTTCGGAGGCCACGTGCATGCTTTGCGGGGGCGCCGCTAGATAGCGTCGAGTATTCTTAGCAAAGTGCGATAGAGGAATCCCGATGCATTATACGCCTCATACATGGCGGCAATGCGTTGTAATGTTATATTGGTTCAATGCTAAACTCATTACTGTCGACAATCATTGTGAGATTGATTCGGCCGTATTTTTTTGACATTATCGAGCGGCACATTCCATGTGGCACAAATGCTGTTAGTCAAGTGGACCTTTAAAGCTATATGCCTAAAGAGCGGCACAAACCTACTCGCACATAAGCAGTGATCGAAGTTTGCAACAAAGAGGCTTATGGAAGAGCAGCAAGAACTTAGTGGTAGATACCTAGGTCTCCAAGTCGGATACCTTAGTAGGTAGATACCTAGGTCTCCAAGAAGACGACGAACGCGCTGAGCGGTGGTTCCTCATAAGGGCGCCGTAATTTTCTTCTATCTGTGGCGGAATTCCAAGGATATCACAACGATGTTTAGCTGTGAGTGTGTCTAACGGTGCAAGGAACCTGCGGATACAACTTTTCTGGAAATCGGGTCATCAGGAAGAATTCTACAGCCGATTTTCTGGATCAAGCGGAACAGCAGGAGTGCCATCGGCGAGCGGCGGCGGCCACTTTAGCAGGTGAGGCCGCGCGCCACGAGGAGCTTGAAAGCCCGCACCAGCTGCGCTCGAAGAGCCAGCTCCCACGACAGAGCAGCAAAACAACGCAAGGCACATCATGAGCATGGAGGTGGTGGTAGAAGGCGAAATCATTTCGCCTGAAGATTTTAAGGCTGATGCTGGATGGATGGAAAGCCACCGTCAAAGAAGAGCCAAGATTCTGGAGGACCTCAACGTCGAGGCTAGAAAAGACAACAAGAACAGGAACCAGGACGGAGAACAGAGGGAAGCCGCACGCGGTCGGCCACACCATCACAAGCAACCACAAGCACCGCGGCTGCCAGAATTACCAAAAGACGACATCAAAATTATTTTACGACCCAAGGAAGGACTGAACGTCTCCAAAACAAGTCACGTATCTCTAAGGGACAGCATCCTGAACGCAGCCGGGATCCACGTCAACGACGCCATCATAGACACGCTACGCACCAACAGCTTCAAGAACATAATAATTATCAGCACGCCAGACATAGCACGCGCTAAAAGATACAACGGCATAAAAGCAATCGTCATCCAAGGAAAGAGGTACGAAATAATGGCATACGCAACGTCACCTGAAGACACTGCGAAAGGAGTGATACATAACATTCCAGAAGCCGAAAGCGAAGAAGACATCACCAAGAGCCTGGTAAATATACGGAACCCGACAATATTGCAAGCACGAAGAATGGGCAAGACCACATCCGTAGTAATAGTCTTCAAAGATGAAGAAGTCCCGTACTTCGTCTATTACAGGGGTACCGAATACAGGTGCTACCTGCACAAAAAGAAAAACGAGATCTGCGGAGCATGTGGCAGACTAGGTCACAGATCTGACGTCTGCCCAGCGCCGGAAAACAAAATATGCACGGACTGCGGATACAAGAATCCGCCGGAGAGCCATAGCTGTGACCCCAAGTGCGCCCTATGTAGTAAGGACCACCGTACAGGAGACAAGGAATGCAGCCAGCGCTACCAGGTCCCATTTCTCTTGAAGAAACGGCAACTCGAGAAGAAGAAAGCACAAGAACGCCTCGCCGAGGGAAAATTCAACAATCCAGGCATATTAAAGACAGTAAGGGAACGATCGGAATCCTTCCCCCGCCTACCCATTTCGGACAGCGCGCAAAAAGCACAAAACGACAGCAACAAGAAAACGACCTCCGACCTCAAAGGGCCGAGCTGCGACGGAACCCCTGCCAGCACACGGGCGTCGAGATCACCGTGGATACAGCAGTCCAGGTCCAGATCCGGGTAAAGATCCAGGTCAAGATCCAGGTCCAAGTCCCAATCAAGGAACGGGACAACCGAGGCGCCTCATGGAGAAGACCAACCAAATAAGGTGAGCTGGGCAAACACGGTCTCCCAGAGCTCCACACAGCATACGCAAAACGATGCACTAGCCGAGGTACAAGCAGAATTGGGCAAACTTAAAAAGCTTTTACATCTTTCATTAGAGGAAAACAAATTACTTAAGGAAGAGATCACCAAGCTTAGAAACAAGAAGCAGATAGATGACAACAATAAGATGGATACCACACACATTCAAGAAAGTCAAGAGAAGAGGCCTGTAGCTAACGCTAACCAAGATTCCGCATCGCCTCCCATGAAAAGGAGGGCTACTGCCGAAATAACACAGAAAGAACAAGTAGTAGCCAAGCCGCCACAACCACAGTACATAGATGAAAAGTTTCTTAATGAAAAGTTACAATTGCTTAGTGAGGAGACGGATCGCAAACTAGAAATTCTTAGTAGCTCCATTAGTGAAGGGATAAATGCAAGCATAGAAAGAATGATGGCCAAATACATGGGAAATATTAATGCCAGACTTGCTGTATTAGAAAATGCTACGCATACGGAAGGCATGGGGGGACAAGTCGGTCCCATTAAGACCCAAAAACCGTACTCTAGGCCAACCGCAGCTGACGTAAACAGGGCTACAAAGGATAGCCAATAACGTCACCATGGCTACTAATAACACTTATACAATATGGCAATGGAACTGTCGCGGGTTTCGTAGGAAACGAGGAAACCTGCAACAGTTTGTAGATAATAAAGTTATGGGGCCAGTGCCTGACGCAATCTGCCTGCAAGAAACCGGATGCACTGCCAAATTATCGGGATATAAAACATTCTGTCAAGGAGACCTGGCCAATATGGATGGAAGTAACAACAAGCCTGTGGTTGCGACACTGGTCCGACGCAATCTGCCGGTCATCCGACATGATATAGGCACAGAATACATCGACCACGTTTTCGTTGAAATTATATCGGCAAAAAACAGAAACAAGAACAGTCTCTTCGTACTAAACGTATACAGCAATCCTAAGAAAAAACATAGCTTCGCGAATCTTTTCCGGAAGGCGCTAGATATAGCAAAAAAGCACACTTTAATAATAACAGGAGATTTCAATGCGCGCCACCCCGCCTGGGGCTACAAGTTGGAAACGGTGAAGGGAAGACGTCTATGGCAGGACGTTCAGCGAGAGGGTCTTACTCTGATTACCGACACAGCACATCCCACCAGGCTGGGGAACAGCGTGTGTACGGACACAACGCCAGATTTGACATTTGTAAAAAATGCTAAAGCTGATGCGGGATGGCTAAATCTACAGGAAAACCTAGGAAGTGACCACTACATAGTGGCCACCACACTAGTTGCAGGAACAACCAAGCCCAGAGAAGGCAACCAAATTAGAATCACCGAATGGGATGAATTCAGGAAAATAAGAACGGCTGAACGCGAATCCGAAGAAAACAGCAGCAACCCAAAGGACATTGAAGACATTGAATCCTGGGTTGAACAGCTGCACAAATGTGTCGACCAGGCAACTAAGACCATACCAGAGGAAGCAGACATAAAGCAAGCCGACGCGAAGCTCCTACACATGTGGGAAGCGAAACAAGGCCTGCAAAGACGATTGAGCAAACAAAAGCTAAATCGTAACCTACGAAGACGCATTGCAAGGCTAAATCAGGACATAGAAAATTACGCGCACCAACTAACCAGACAAAACTGGTACAGCACGTGCGAAGAAATGGATCTACAGATTGGTCTCGCCAAAACATGGAATGTTCTTAGACATCTAATTGATCCAGATAAGAGCAAGACGACGCAAAAGCACAATCTAAGCAAGATAATCCATAATTACCCTGGTACGGACAAGGAGTTAATTAAAGAAATCCAAGACAAATACATAGGATCCAATCCCAAAGAAAATCTAAAGGCATACGCAGGGGCATATAACGAAGCACTCGATCGTCCTTTTACCGTGGCAGAGGTACGAGGGGCTATTCAAAATCTCCGCACAAAATCTGCTCCGGGCCCAGACGGAGTTACCAACAAGATGCTTCGTAACCTGGACGATCAGTCTATTGAAGCTCTCACAAAATACATGACCATCTGCTGGGAAAGAGGCAAAATTCCGAAACAGTGGAAAACAGCAAAAATCGTAATGATCCCGAAGCCAGGCAAAAAACTACAGCTTGACAACCTCAGACCAATCTCGCTGACCTCGTGCATTGGGAAATTGATGGAACACGTGGTCCTCGACAGATTAAACAGATACATGGAAAACAGAGAAGCCTTTCCACACACAATGGTGGGCTTCCGCCCGAAATTATCGACGCAAGACATAATGCTGAGAATTAAGCACCAAATAATAGACGGAAACGGCTGCTCCCGGATGGATACCAGGGCCATACTGGGACTAGACCTAACCAAGGCCTTTGACAATGTGAAACATGAAGCAATATTGGAAAACCTGGAAAAATTAGGAGTTGGGCGTAAGACGTACGAATACATCAAAGACTTTCTATCTGACAGAAGAGCAATTTTAACAATAGGAGGAGTAGCGTCGGACGAACTAGAGATGGGAAGCAGAGGTACGCCGCAAGGCTCTGTCCTCTCGCCTTTTCTCTTCAATGTCGCCATGATAGGCCTCCCAGAAATACTTAATAACATTGAAGATCTAAATCATAGCCTATACGCCGATGATATTACGCTATGGATAGCGGGAGGCAGTGATGGTCATATTCAGGACACACTGCAAAAGGCGATTGATGCGGTAGAAGCATACGTTGGGTCGAGAGGTCTGGGATGCTCCCCGCAGAAATCCGAGCTCCTGCTATACCAGCCAACGTCAAGAGGGAAAAAGAAAACCGAAGTCCCCAATATACAGCTCTTCGCAAACCAAGGACAACCCATACCGCTGGTTACAAGTATAAAGATCCTCGGTATGCGGATTCAGAACAACGGCTACAATATTGAAACCATCAGACAGTTAGAAAGCAATACATATCAGACAACGCGTCTTATTTCGCGCATAGCAAACAAACATCACGGTATGAAAGAAAATAGCTTGATCAGACTAATTCAAACCTTTGTTCTCAGCCGGATCGTCTACGTAGCGCCATTCTTAGACCTTAAAACTGAAGAAAAGAAAAGAATCAACGTCATGATCAGGAAAACCTACAAGCAAGCTCTGGGGATCCCGGTCTCCACTTCGAATGAACGTTTTGAAGCGCTGGGGCTCCATAACACCATAGAAGAATTGATAGAAGCTCACAGAACTGCCCAGATGGAGAGGCTCTCCAAAAGTCAAACTGGAAGACATATTCTGGAATCACTGAACATCAACTATGAACCCAGAACTGACATCAAAACAGATATACCTGCGGACATTAGGAGACACCTATATATACCCCCGTTACCCAAACACATGCATCCTTCGCACAACGAAGAACGAAGAAAAGAAAGAGCCAAAGCATTAGGAAGCAGGTTTGGTAATTCTAAAGATGTGCTCTATGTAGACGCAGCCGACTACGAACATCAAGATGCCATGGCAGTGGCAGTAGTCAATAATCGAGGACATGCAATTGCGTCAGCCACAATCCTAACAACAACGCCAGAGGTAGGCGAAGAGGTCGCCATTGCACTAGCAATGACATCTTCTCCCAAATATAAAATTGTAATAAGTGATTCCAAGACCGCCATATTAAATTACGCTAAAGGACGCATCTCGCCAAAGGCGCAAAAAATCCTCCAGGCTGGTTTCCACGGAGACCGAGCAAGGGGAATACAAATCATCTGGGCACCAGCCCACTGTGGCCTGCGAGGCAACGTGAATGCGCATGACGCGGCTCGAGGTTTCGCAGACCGAGACGACGTCACCAACACCAACACGGACGCATTCGCAATCCGCCGGTCGGGCAGAGACAGGCTGGTTTCCTTTAGGGAAATCATTGATCATTACAGACTAGCCAGGGCTAGATATCCGGCAGCACATTGTTCATTAAACAAGTGGCAATCAGTGGCTTGGCGGCTAATACAAACACTTTTCCCAACCCCATTGCCTTCAGTCACTATCACCCAGATGTATACACAGACATATGTAAGCATTGTAACAACCGAGCAGATCTTCAACACATAATCTGGGCATGCCCAAAGAAACAATATAACAATAACTGTTCAAAATCACAACAACCCAGTTTAATAATAAGAAATAAGGAGCAATGGGAGGCCGTGTTGCTCAGCTCGGACCCAGATGTTCAAGCGAGAGTAGTCCAAATGGCTGAAGACGCCGCCGTGGCTCAGGGGCTGCCGGCCGCCGTCTAAAGGGGGGACGGGGGAGGCTTCTAGTCATTACCCCCTCCTCTAACCACATTTTGGACAAAATAAAGTTATTTCTCTCTCTCTCTCAAAGTCGGCATCAAAGAGTTTCTTTTAACAGTGGTACCTACCCTGTTCCGCTTCTACAGTGACCCATGTTGGCGTGAAAGACGTTCGTTGATGAACGGCACATATGTACACATTGACAAATACTCAGTGACCGACGTTGGTCCGATCATTGGTATCGAACCCTGTTCCCTGAGCACAGCAAGTCTAGGCGCTAACTTTGCGACCACGGACCAAGGTAGGCGGGAAAATGAGGTTAGATCTAACCTTCATATACATAGATAGTTGGCCCCCGCGTAGTACGTGAGCTAACCGGACAATGCTGGGCATTATAAGTCTTTTTTCAAAACCTCAATTTTTTCCTGTCTCAACTTTCGTGTTACATATGCAGCGATTGTTTTACTTCGATTAGCAATCTTTTAAAATTTCACACACTTTTGATGTGATGGTATCTAAACTCTTTCCCGTCAACTAAGGCCACTACGTATGTACCCGTATAGACAGCCTGGGCCACGGGTTGTGTGCAATTCGGTATGTGCCACTAGGTATGTGCAAGAATTGGCAAGATGAGGCACCTGATAAGCTCCACCGTGCATGTGATACTGGGTATCTGACCTGGTTCTTTATATGCCATCCTCAAAAATGGGTATTTGCCACTGGTTTGGTGACAGAATGGACGAGGAAAACAAGCGACATCAACTGAAATCAGCAACCAAATGTTGGAAAAGTCAGCTACAGAAAGGTGAACAATTTGTCAGTACGGTGCCACATGGAATATGGGTTCTGCAGCTGAAATTTTTAACAGCGTATCTGTTTAGGGTCGATGTTGAACCGTGCCAAGCATACGCCAAGAATCGGGGCAGCTGGGTGAGGAGCGCGCGCCGAGGCGCAGGTATTCGTAGAGCGGCGAGGGTGAGAGAGGAGGAAGGCACGCGCTGAGCAGCAGGTGGGTGGAGCTAAAGAGAGGGTAGCGATGTCGTAGAGGTGGTGAGATCGAGGGAGAGTGTGCGCCAAGCAGTAGTTGATGCGGAGCCTACGAAAGAGAGAGGTGATGACGTAACCATAACGTGCAGGGTTCTCCTGAGCTGAAGAGAGCGTGCGCTGTCGGCGGGGTCATTCTGCTGTGAGCATGACTAGGATGAAGAAGCAGCTTTCTCCCGAAGAAGGAGAGGCGCGGCGTCAACGGCGTCGTGATGCTAGTCGGGTGCGGCTTCAACCGACTGTGCGCAGATCCGGAATTCCGAGCAAGGGCTGCTGAAGCAGAGGGACGGCGGAGGGATAGAGATCCAGAGTTTACAGAGTGAGAAGCTGCGTCTCGGCAACGCTAAAATCGATGTTAAAGCAAAGTTAAAGCTAAGAAAACGCAAAAGTTAAAGCTAACTAAAAATCCATGGTAACGCTAAGTGTTAACCAAGGTACAGCTAAGTAAAAGCCAAGTTAAAGCTAAGTGAAAGCTATAGTAAAAGCCACCAGCTCCGCTGTTTCATCAGTCTTCGCGACGTTCACTCAGCAAAGCTGGCTAAACTTTTTTTACGCTTTACCGCATGTTTCTTCTTTATGTTGCTATACTTGCGGAAGTTTCCTATTGACAGGTTCACTGAACATTTGTAATTTACCTCATTATCACAGAGCTGCGCGTTTTCTGTCACTGACTTATAGTCATGCACAGATAGCTTACTTTAGGAGAGGATCCAGTGCTGTATAGGATAGTCACATTCGAAGAAAAGTGCTTTCAGTTTATTTCCAGGAGCGCTGACTTATGGCGTTGTAAAATTAAACAAAAAATATATAGCTTTCTCCGTTTTTGCGCGCTTTATTCATAGGTCGTCAACGTATTTTTTGTTGCGAAAAAGGCCAGTCTCATTAGGCGAGAAAATGGTACGAATATCATTGACATGCCGTTGTACTCATTCGGTTTCGTAGTAAACTTAGAGAGTATGGATATATTTGAAGACCGTAAATGTCATTCTCTGGTGAGCTTGCAGAAGCCACCGGCAAATTTGCTGTCCTGTGGATTTCAACAAACATCACCCGAAAACACCACGTACCATCCCACCATTATACCGGGCGTACAAAATTAAGCATTAGGTATTTAAAAAATCGTCTGTGGTAGGTAGCGTAATTCTAATCGTTGAACTGGGTTTTTCGAAGAGGCGGATATTAAGTAGCACGAGAAATCAAAACACATATTCAACGACTTATCAAAAGTTGAATAATGAACTTCTTAGTTAATTACTTTACGACACACCTCGCAAATTACCAATTGTAGCCGGTGAGGTTGCAAGACGCATCCGCTTGAAATTAATTTCCAGGTCAACACCATTTTCGATATATTTCCCAAAGTGTGGGACGAAATACATGGGTGTTCCAGTTACTTTTGTGCTGCAGTGTATAAAACAACATTTTGGTAAACAAGTTAGTCGAACAGTGCATTTTTACGGCCAGTTTGATGGCGCATATCTCCAAACTGGTGTCATTCTGGAAGTTCATTCCGAGTGGATAGGCCAGACAAGCTCATCGTCTACAATTCGTAAATTGCAATATGTGCCGTAAAGTAATTAACTAAGAAGTTAAGTAGTGATTTTTTTATTTAGTTGAATATGTTTTTAAATTTCTCGTGCTACTAATCTCCGCCTCATCGAATAACCCAGCTCAATGGTAAGCATTATGGTACCTGCCACAGGCGATTTCTAAAAATTCCGTGAAACTTAAAGATGAACACTCTCAATAGACGGTACATGGGATATTATGGCGTAATATTTTGCCTGCTTCTTATGTGGGTTCTACAGGCTGGGCTGCTTTATGAAAAATATTCTAAAATGCGCCTATTTACCGGTGAGAGACGTGCCTCTAAGGAACGTTTGAGGTCTTGTTGCAGAGGGTGTTTCAGCGACCACTTTCAAAGAATTTTAAAGGTTTCCTGTGGCAGAAAACACCAGTCTAGTTCATGCGGTATACAGGGTGTTTCGGCATGAGCTATACAGGGTGTTCGCTGAAACACCCTGTATACCGGGTGTTCTAGGACTTTAGCATTCTTAGGGGACCTAAAGCACTTTCCGGGCATTGACTATCTATCTATCTGTCTGTGACCAACTGGGTCACTGGTAGAGGGCAGTCCATGCTTTATTTACTAGCGCGTCGGGCTTCAGTGCTGAAGAAACAGGGTTCAAAACCCACCGTTGGATCGAGTTTGTTCAAACAGTAAGTGACACGGGGTATTGCCGCTGTTGAATGAAACTCTTCGATGCCAACTTCTTGCATGAGTGTGTGCCACTCTGTCTGTGCTGCTATTCAATGGATCTTATCATGACCAACTTGGGAAAATGAGCATATGCCACTGTGTATGTGGCGCAGTTCAATTACAAAAAAAATTGCGGCAGACCCCTTTCCCGATGGCTGTTGATGGCAATGTGTTAGCATTGAATGATCATATCACCACAGCGCATTGCCATTGTCAAAACGAGTTTTGAATAAGACATACGAAGTGGCTGTCTTTCTCAGCCTGCAGGTCGCGTTCTTTCTGCTGTTACTCGTTTTCTTTTTTTAGACTTGCGTCGCCGAAGCATGGCCTGCGCGTGGGCTCAGAAATGCATGGCGCGTCGGTTTGTGTGAAGGATTTGTGTGAACGGCAACCAGGCTCCTCTCTCGCGCTTCGATGGGGATAATTTTTTGGCATACCCTTTGAAACGGGGCGGTGACAAATAGTCAACTAGGCTGCTTGAGTTTATCAGGAATGACAGAAATTCTTTTCATTCCATCATTTTTGTTTACATCTCCAAATCTTCTTTTTGTTGCTCAAAACTTCTCTATCTACCTTGTATCGCTACACTATGCATGTAAGAGATTTGGTCAGATCAATACCTTCCGTGCTTTTTTTCCCACCAATACTCTAAACGTCCCTTAATTATCCCGACTGCTGACTGGCTAATGCTGCCATCCACTTTAGATAAACGCGCTTCTGGAAGGGGTACATTACCTACGGGTCTCACTGAGTGATTCCCTTCGCATTCCATGAGGATGTTATTGGTTTTTGTTTCAGAATTCCGTAGGAGGTAATAATTTGAATGTAAGTAACCATTATATTTTAAACAGTCTATAGATTCCTGTTATACGCATGACATTTAGTTGTTAGTGGGTGCGTGAGATATTTGACGGCATACTGACGACTAAGGAATTAGAAAGATGTTTTGGACAAAGGTCCACATATTCGCCCCATAATTTTCTTACGGTGGTTTCGACGAATAATCTCTAAGCTGTTGAGTAAAATATTCTTACGTCTGCAATATTAACAAAATTTGGTTTTGATAACAACTCTTTGCTTGGATCAGATCGCAAGTGGTAGTGCATCCCAGTGCTTCAGAACAAATTTGCGGCTATTTTTTAGAATTTTGTGACTCCATGGTAGTGTGTTTCTCAATTACGCCTGCCCCCCCCCCCCCCCCCCCCACACACACACACTCTCACATACATAGGAACGTAGTAAAGAAATAATTTACAGGGATGATGTACTTCCGGCAGTGCAGTAATCTTTATAGGAGGTGATGAAAATATCCACCACCGGCATAAATACATGTCTTCACACGATGCTGCATATTCTTCAGTGCTCGGTGGAGCGTTTCTGAAGTTATCTGTTTAATCTTTTGGTTAATGGTTGTCTGGAGTGTGTGAGAATCGTTCTCCTACATCCGTCCTATCAGTGCACACCAGAGATTTTATCAGGCGCGCTATCATATCGAGCATGAAACTTCGAAGGTAAAAATAAATATCGTGTTTTTTAGTTTATTTTCTTAAATAACGGGTATTTGTCGCAAACCCTGTATATCTGCCGTCGGCTACCTATGAAAGTGCTCCTTCTATAAACTCCGCCCTATAAACCAGCTATAAGTTTCCTCTAAACTATGCCTTGCGTTGTAGTGCACGTTAAGGAAAGCCAGGTGGTCAAAATTATTCCGGAGCCCTCCACTACGGCGTGCCTCATAAGCAGAACTGCTTTGGCACGTAAAACCAAGAATCAATCAATCAATCAATCAATCCTCTAAACTATGCCATCCTTGGGTGTCTCGAGTCCCTTGTTAAAACTGCAATCATGAATCAAGTCGTACAACAGCATGTTGTATTATCATAAAAGTAAAGAGGACATCAAGCAAGAAGAAGGGCGTGGGCATTAGATTTCTAACGTGAGTAGCTTATGTTACCTTTCGAATTTATTTCGGCAGGTGACGCAATTAGTATAGTAGATACTCACACATAAATAACAGCTGCACCTTTGGGCCATATTTTTGCCACAGAAAAATAATAGTCCTCCGTCATACGTGACTTTCCTCTCTTTAACACTGTGCGCCCGTTACTTCTAGGTCATGAACGGCAAGGGCGTTATCAGCGCGACACAGCGTTCTCGACCGAAAAGTGGCAAGTGCAGAGTTTTCAAGAAAGGAAACGCAAGCAATACAGATGACGATTATTGTTGTGTGGCAAAAATACACCCCGAAGGGTCCAACTGTTTTTAGAGCGCAGTGATGCATTACAATAGGACAGTTCGTGCCAAGAGATTAAAAGCGCAGTTGTACAAGAGAGGAAAAGAGGTGGTGTGATGAAGCCGAAAGCATAAGATTGAGTCACCACAGCTAAGAGTATTCCCATTAGAGAACTGCACGGGACGATTTTTGTAGCCCGAGCCCGGCCCGGGCCCGTTTTTACATTGGGCGGCCCGCCCGAGCTCGATCAAAACTTTTATGGCGAGACCCGGGCCCGGCCCGGGCCCGGAAATTTTCTACGTTACCCGCCCGGCCCGGCCCGCCACCCCTTTACCGTAGGCCCGAGCCCGGCCCGAGCCCGGTTCGAAACCCGCCCGAACCCAGCCCGAACCCGAAAAATACATGTTTTTCAGAGTTGGGAGGCCCGAGAATAACTCGCTGCACGTTACATGCGCACCACCAGAAAGCCCGAGCCCGGCCCGGGCCCGTGTCAAAAAACTCGAGCCCGGCCCGGGTCAAAAAGCGCCCGCCGTACCCGAGCCCACGAAAAAACTGCTCTACCCGGCCCGGCCCGGCCCGGGCTTTCGGGTACGCCCGAGCCCGTGCAGCGCTCTAATTCTCATTTCCAGCCTCTGCTGGTTTATGCGAAAAACATTGTGATGTACGGTTTTACTGGCTACATTTAAAGGCTGCTCGGATATTTATCGTTTTCTGAGATCCCATGGTCCGTAAACTTTTTTGGTCGATAGTACATACAGTACTTCACTGAGGATGAATTTTGTGTTTAAATACTATATTCGTTGTAGTGCAACAGCACAGCCAATTGTTGCGTTTTCAAAGCATTTCCAAAACCATAGGTTGGTGCTAATGACTGCTGCTAAATGTCGCTGCTTATGAATTCAAATATTCCTCGCTCGCTCCATTTCCATCAAACCTCTCAAATACTCAAGAAGTTGCAAATCGCTTTCGTAAAAATTTAGACAAAGCTGAAAATCAGGCATGCCATTATTGAAGGAGCAAAGACACCAATTTTTCCAGTGATTATTTTTTTTACTCTTGGGTAATACACACATCTAGGCGACCATAATAACTGCCAACATATGTCCGATCGTGTCCCCCGTAAATTACTTTAGAGCGATTTCCATCGGAGAGTTCTCGATTACGAAATGTCCGCCATTAGGGGTGAATAATTTATGAGTCACGTAAATCGTGAGCACCCGACGTCACCGACATTTGTTCACGCGAACCATCAAGGCTCTGGCGACTAGAAACTCACTTGTCCTCTGCTTAATTTCACGCATGCGCCCAGGTTTGTTGACGCCGGAGACGCGCACATGCGCCTCCCGGCCGTGTTTCGGCGAACTCAAGTGCAGCCGCTCATAAAGTGCATCGCCCAGAGCTTCTTTAACGTCATCCCACATTTATTTCGCTCTCATTGATGACGTCTTTATGATGGCTATAGTGACGAGTCCCAAGAAAGGAGCCACGTTTCATTTATAGGCTTTAAAATAGAAATAAATTACTTTTTGCCATCTGCTGTCCGTCATGCTTCGTAAAAGCGTTCCTCGTAAGCATGCAAAGCTTAAGCTATTGTCATTTGAGCCTCCCAATTTGGTGTATACACTCCTTCAAGCTCGCATACCAGAACTTTTTTTACGGAAAGCATATTGGAAAGCCAACAAAAACAAAAAAAAAACTTGTAGGACACTTCAGCTTCGCCTTTAAGTGCTGAAACGCGATAGCATTCATAGATCCCTGGCGGCTTCTCAAGCTTCCCGGTAACTGCAGCTTATGCAACCATAATGTTTACCAGGAAGCGCTCGCGGCAAACACTATGCACGAAGGCGAGTTTCTGGTGGGAACTCGACCTCTTGCGTGCGTCTATGCCGAAGATAGCACACAGCCACACCAATAAAATTACATCATTTTCGCGTTTCTGTTATTGTTTAGAAGTTTTAATATTTCAGTTTGAGAAGATATAACATAAAGACAATGCGCTGTCAGTGGTTTGCTTCACGACATTTGCTCGTGGGCTGTCATTCTCAAAATTCCGACGACTGACTTTGTCAAGATATTTAGACAAGGTATGAGCAACTTTAGTGATATAATGGTGGTGCAATATAACCCGCATATACATCACGTCATACAGCAAAGCGTTCCAATAAACATATAACTAAATGTAATTTTGTCTTAGGGAAAACGACGGCGACACCGCATTTTCTGCGACACGGGGCCCGCAATGCTATCGCTTTAAAATACGAGTTCTCAAGTGTATAGTACTTTGCAACGACGAAAAATTACACCATCTTCCCGTAGGGGAACCCTGAGTAATATGCGAAGCAGCCATGGGGTCGACTCAAGGTAGTTTTATCAGCTGTATAAACTTGGACATGCGGCAGCAGCAACTACGCGCAGAACTGTTGTCGACGCCGTCGGCGTTTTGCCCGCTTTCACACCGAACGCGCGCGGCGTTGGTGACTGTTGTCGGTGCGTCTAGGGCGCCTACCGTCGCGCCTCTAACCTAAGCTGTTTCGCATTATCGCGCGCGGAGCCGCAGGTGTTGCCATTCGTTGCGCAATCCGGAGAGGAGAGGAGCGTCGGAGAGGAGAGGAGGAATGCCGAGAGGAGAGGAGGGGGAGGAGGATGCGCATGCGCAGTAGGGGTGTGGACGCCGCACGGCGGAGGGAGGGAGGGAGGCAGTGACATAGTCCCGACCATAAGCTGCTTCGCATCTAAAAGTTTTCATTCATGTGTGATGCAGTTTACAACGCTAAATAATTGTCGAGTTTCTCGTGGTCGACTGAAGGCTTTAGGCTTTATTTATTGATGCACTCTGTCTTCGTTCAGTTTATTGGCCAGATCTGATGTTTTTGGTGAAAGCGGTTTTCGTTAAAAGTGACAGACTTGCACGACACATAAAGACGGAAGGAATTACTGCTAGTTATTGTGAACTAGGCGCATCTTGGTACGCCGCAGATACTCAAAAATATGAATTCATGGTGTAGCTTACATTGTTGGCCGTGTTTCAACTTTTTACCGTAATTACGACGTGGTAATACCGCTAGTTCACATACCATATGCGTGATAAATCACCAAGATGTCGAAGCCAGTACAAGTAAGACGTTGTTAAGTTCAACTGCCTCCACAGCAGAGAAGTTTGTTTAGGTTTCTTGAAATAATTGACAAACTGAAAGAAGTTTGGTTTGATATATTTCTATATGGTGCTGGTCAACGCAAAGTGGATGAGAACACCTCTACATTATCGCGACGTGTGCAAAATTGTGTACTTATATATAGCCATACTTCGTATAGCCATATTTTTTAATATATGTTTTCGCTATACTTTAAGTTTTCCACAACTGTCCAAGGTGATGTTATTACAAAAAGGCATGAAGACAAAATTGTTACACAGCGTTTGCTAAAATTTATCCCCTTTGCAGACCGTCTCGACAGAGATACTTCTTTTAAATATGTGCTTGCGTGACCTTCATTCGCCAAATATGTAGAACGACCTCTTCTAAGCTACAGTAAACGTATTTTAGTACACTAGTGTGGTCGGTGCACATTTATAAATTTGCGTTCAGATTCAATATTTTCCTATCCAATCATGAGGGCCAGGATTTAGAAACTGGCTAATCAGTTTGTGTAGAAAATGTGCTGCGTTTAAATGATCTGCAAAAAAAAAAAAAAAAAAAAGCTGCAGCCCTCTCGCGCTAAGAAAAATCTGTCATCCTCTGAGTAGACAACCTGAGGATGGTTAGCAAATATTTTCGAGTGGTAGCCGTGTACAATCACAAGAAATATATTTCTTCATACGGAAATGCAAAGGCAGTGTCTAGTGACGCGGAAATTTTTGCTCATTAGACAAAGGCCCTCAATAAATATGAGATTTAAAAAATCCCGCAGTTTAACCCGAAAGGCGAAGCATCAATTGCGATAGCAAATTAGTAGAGAGCTATACGGAGTAAGGATAGTAGTTTTATCGGCTGTATAAACTTGGACATGCAGCAGCACCAGCAACGCGCAGAACTGTTGTCGACGCCGTCGGCGTTTTGCCCGCGTTCGCACCGAACACGCACAGCGTTTGCGACTCTTGCCGGTGCCTCTGAAGGAGCCTCGGAGGTTTTTGACGAGATCAGAACGGGACACTCGTCGAGCAGCGTCGGGAATCTTACCCACCTTCCCGCCTCGCAACGTTTTTATATAAATACGCATTTGGTGCCGCAGCTAAACGTCGCCTCCCCTCCCTCCCTCCCGTCCCCCGACGGCCTTTTGCGTGACGGACAAAGTGGCGTTTGCTCTCTCTCTCTCTCAATATATATATATGGTGATTGTTAAGGAGGAAAGAGCCCCTTCATTCTGCAGCCCTTCAGGGAGCAGGGCGCACAACGCGCCTTTGCTCTCCACCGTGCGTTCGCTCCCCGTGAAAGCGTGCGTCCCTCGCGCCCTTTTACTCGCACATACAGTGTCCGGCGCGCGGCGCCAATTTCATCGCAGTTGACGTCATACAGATCCTCACGGCGACGGCAAAAATCTGCTTTGGAGTGTCCATATAATTGCTATCGCAATAAAAGTAATGTGCATGCGATGCTTCTGAAGCATACGACATTGAAAGAAAATCTTTTTCATGCAGCGCCCACTCCGTTTTACTTAGAAACCTCCACGTCAAAAATGACAGTTTGCCGAAGCAAATGGTAAGCGCTCAACATAGAAAAACCCGAAGCTTTTGTATTTGTTGTAAAACCTTTGTTTTGTGCCTACTAGGCATTGAAAGTATGTATAATAAATAAATAAATAAATCAGCTGTTCCTTATTGTAGAATAATGTACGGTTATGCTGTTATGCGATAAGAGATCCTGTCAATTAGATGAAAACACTCATTCAAATATTTCAGAAGCAGTCTATCAAAGCACAGGCCGGTAATTTGGTACGTAGTGGCACGGCCGCTGGATAAAAAAAAAAAGTTTTTTTTTTTTTTTTAATCCAGCGGCCGTGGTTGTGGTTTCAATAGCTGTGATGCAGGTTCTTTTGGCTCACTTGCGTGGGGTCGGTGTACGCGGAAAACTATCAGCATCAGCATTGGCTCGAGCATCGTCGTCTTCTTCCGCAGCTGGCTTGTTGGCGCCCCTCGGGTTGCGCTCGTGCTCGGCACACGCTCGTGTCACTGCTCCCGCGTTCGTCGTCGTCGTCTGCTTCCACAGTTGGCAGCGTTGCCGCTAATCATTCCAGCGTAGAATTTCAATTCCCTTCTGTCATCGTAATGGGGAGGCCGCGTATGAGCCATTGCTCAATGGAGTATACCCGATTCATTGTCTTACGTGACGGACAGATTTAAAGTTGAGGCAATTTAATTTAGAAGAATCGCAAGCGGCAATGGGTGGGCGAATGCTGCTAACCACGCCGCTAAGCAAACTAGAGACATCAAACACACGCGATAACGGCGTACTCGATCCACCGTTGTCGACGTACCCATACACATGCCGACCCGACTATGAGGTCTTCCTTAGCCGAGGCTCGAAACTTGCACGAACGGGAAGGAAAAGTAGTAGGAAAGGGAAGCAATGTAGTAGGTCAGGTACACTCACGACAAGCTTTGCTTACCCCATTTTCTAGACAAGGGTAGGGCTCATGAATTTTTCTTTATTGTTTCATGCAGTTCTTTGAGGCATTCCGTGATCCGGTAGAAGCTAAACGTCAACCCGGGAACGGGTTGACTGGAGGCCCTGGTCGCCCCGACGTCCCATCTTCAGCGCCCGGTCCGGCGGCCGACCCACCCCTCAGCTCTCTCTTTCTCTCTCTTTCTCTTTTATTCGAGACAATGTTCATACAAATTGGCTCAGGAGGCACAACAAAAGGCCCGGAGAGATCCTGACTAGGTTGTGCCACCCTGACAGCGTAGGCAGCAAGTCTTGTTCTGATTACACATCATAGGCCGACCCAAATACAATAACAACAATGCAAATACGGAGAGATATGCAGTTCCTTTTTTTGGAACGAGAATCAAAACCTAATACTTATGCACACACAAAATGAAATAAATCTACACAATACACAATGAAATACAACACAATACACAAGATTAATACGGAGAATTGGTTCAGGGACTAACATCTCACATCTGCTCAAATAGTAATAGGGCTTTAACTTGCTTCTTGAATTGAATTAGAGAAACTCTAGAATTAATTAGATTTAATATGTCAGGATACTTATTGAGGAGTTCTGGTATTAGTGACGATAGCCTCCGTAAACCATAATTTGTGCGTGATCTTGTCTTAACTATTAAGCTGTGTCGTAGTTCATAAGGGGACTGCTTAACTGGATAGGTTTCTTGAAAATTTATTCTGTTTTCTCGGTATTGACGTAGGGCTTCCAGAGATAATTTTTGTTTCAGCAATTGTTTTATTTGAAGTATGCTATATCTAGTAAAGTACGATGCAGTGCTTTCCGTGTAGGGGACGTTTCCAATTGCTCGTATAGCTCGCTTTTGCAACGATAAAAGATAATTAAGGTTTGTCTCGGTTGTTGTTGACCATACCAAGGAGCAGAAAATCAGACGAGAGTGTACAAGTGCATAGTAGATTTTGCGTTTTGCTTCAGGCGGGAGGAGTGATCTTAGTTTATTTAACATTCCAATGGCTCGAGATACGTCGGTTCTTAACGCATCCACTTGAGGGGACCATGATAAATTTTCTTGGAACACGACACCTAAAAATCGGATCGTAGATGTGTGTTGGATAGGTACTCCTTGAAATTCCAAAGGTAAGGCTGGTACATTTGTTGGTCCTTTCGACCTAAACAACAAATACTTAGTTTTTTCTATATTTAGTTGCATTTTATTTGATGTTAACCACTTATTTAGATTTTTAAGCCATTTATTTGCTTCAGCGCATATTTCATATGCGTCTACTCCTGAGAAAAATACATTTGTATCATCTGCGTGAAGCACCATCTTTTTACGTCCTTTAATATTTACAATATCATTTATATAGAGTAAAAATAGTACAGGTCCGAGAATAGATCCCTGGGGTACTCCATATTTAATAGTTTTCATCTCCGATTTGACTTTGTTTATTACTGTGAACTGTGATCTAGATGTTAAGTAGCTTTGAATTAGATGAAGTGCTATACCTCGGATACCGTAAAAGGGTAATTTACGCAAGAGGAGTTCATGTTGCACGCAGTCAAACGCCTTCCTAAAGTCTAAAAAGATACCTAGTGTGTATAGTTTATTTTCTATGTTTTCGGCAATTTCTTCTTTAATTCCAAGAAGGGCTGTTTCCACCGACTTATTTTTACAAAAGCCGTATTGTTCCTTCGTGATTATGTTGTGAGTATTTAAAAAGCCTGTTATTCTTTTGTTAATAATGTGTTCTGCTATTTTTGAAAATATAGAGAGGATAGAAATCGGCCTATAGTTGTTTAAGTCGTCAAAGGATCCTCCTTTATGAAGGGCAGAAACTCTTGCTTGCTTCATTTTGTCTGGAAACTCGCCTGTTGTCATAATAAGGTTGCAAATGTGTGCCAGTGGGACTGCAACTACACCACTTACCTCTTTTAGTGGTTTTCGTTTAACTTCGTCGGGGCCAGAGGCGGAATTATGTTTCATAGACATAATTATGCTCTGCACTTCATGTTGGTCTGTTGGGGATAAGAAGACTGTTGAGGGACAATTTACAGCGATGTAATTTTCACACGGTATGTCAAGCGGAGCATCTGACGAGGAGCCCACTGTGAGAAAGTGTTTGTTGAACAAGTTTGAGATCTCCGTCTTAGTAACACCAGGTTTCTCAAAATGAATCTTTCTGGTCATTGGTTTTTTGTTTACTATTTCCTTGAAAGTATCCCACAAGACTCTGGAATCCTATCCCACTTCCGTCCCGTTTCGCCAGAGTGCACTCTATGTGGAGAGTCGCACGCCACCTTAGACCACATCCTCTTTGGCTGCTCTGCCGATCCTCCCCCGCAGGGAAAGCCCGCCATCGGAACATGGGAGGAATGGGAGGCCCTACTTGCGTCGCAGGACCTGGACACCCAACTTCGCTGCGTGAACCGGGGTGCCACTGCTATGGCCCTACGTGGCCTGGACACATGCGCGTAATGTGAGGGCTGTGCGATGGCCCTGGGCCCTTGAAGGGTCCAAATTCGCTCGCTTAATAAAGTTTTTCCATCCATCCGGTGGCCGACCTTTTCCTGGCGTCGCTTCCACCAGACTCTGCAAGTGCGCCTTGCTTTTCTGGCGCTCTGGCCGATTCGTCTATGTCTGATTGGCCCCTGAGAGCGCCGTGGCTCCTCCCAATTGGAGTCCTTTCCTTTTTTTTTTCTTGTGCCGAGCGTTCTTGTGCCTGACGATCTTCAACGTCATCGTCTTCCACCACAGAATTCGCCTTCGCGCTCATTCATTCATTGTTCACGTTCGTTTCAGTTCATTCACGTTCATTTTTCACAACTTTCAGTGTGGGTCCACCACCTAACTCTGACGAGTTCTAAACACAACTCAGAGGGCATTCAATGGACACTTCTAGTTACACTGAACACTCCTTCATAACACCGCGTTAAACTAAACTTAGGAGTGTAAAACACATCTACATAACGGCAGATGAAACACAATTCTGGCACCTGAAAATTGTGACAGCCTCCTAGCCATTGTGACATGGCACCTGTAGTCCGTATACTCTCTTCCGAAGCCAGAAGGGATCCAAAGTAATCTCTTTAAGAGATTGTCATCTCAGTACAATGTATCGAGCAGCTGCAGCCTTTGCATCAGGTACTTTATTGCAGGAAAAGGTTGTCACATTGTTTTGAGACACCACAACAGGGTGTTGTTTAGCTTAGGAGGGGAGAATTTTGGTTAATAAGGTCATGTGCAAGCAGGTCCTCCTGCATACCTTGAGTGCATACGTCGCCATCAAGTGCTGACCTGCAATGTTACGTACATGGTAAGTGACTCGACTCTTCTTTTGGGTCTACTCTGTTCCATCCACCGATCACCTCTGCACTCATGTCCATTGTATATTGGCCTATCTGGCCATCACAAATGGAGGCAGGCGAACTCACTCTCGCCCGAGGTGAGCCATCCCAGTCGTCCTGAAACCTGACGAGGCCACTTGTCACCACCGCAAGTGGTACACTGGAAGATTGCGTGACCGTCTCATCGCTCAACTCGCGCCCTCCGAGATCAATGACCACCTAATACTATTGGTCACCTAATACATACAATATCTATCAATAAACCATAATTTCAGGCATAGGAAAGTGCCTGCTGGGGGGAGGTTATCAAGAGGAGGAGTTAAGAAGAGCATTGAATGCTATAAAGAGCTCGAGTCGCTATCCGCCGTGGACACATACGACATAACCGAAACTGAAAACCCGGGCTAACAATATGATGTGATTCAGCCTTGTAATCGAGAGGAATTCCCGGCACTGCAGTCACATCGCCAGTCGGCAGGGAGGCGCGAGTTCGACATTGCCTGAGCTGCTCTGGTTGACACACGATGCAAACGCTGCCTGCTGCTCTCTTGTCCTGTGTTCACATTGGAATATATACAATTATTTCGATTGCATTATATTGCTGATGAGTCGGAAATTCGGCGTTGGCGTGACAGAGACGGTCGAAAAAGTCAAGATATCCCAAGTAAGCCAATCAAGACAGTTTATGACGTCAATTGAGGCAAGTGTATTCAGAAAAAGTTAACTAAGGCAGAGTGAAGTAAGGGAGAGTTCAAGAAGGTGAACTTAATTCATGATCATCATCAACAGCCTATATTTGTGTCCACTGCAGGACGAAGACCTCTCGCTGCAATCCCCAATTGCCCCTGTCTTGCGCTAGCTGATTCCAACTTGCGCTTGCAAATTTCCCAACTTCATCACCTAACCTAGTTTTCTGCCGTCTTCGACTGCACTTCCCTTCTCTTGGTATCCATTCTGTAAATCTAATGGTCCACCAGTTATCCATCCTACGCATTACATGGCCTAGAGCACTGCAGGGGCTCTGGCTTACCCGAAAGCCCGGGCCCGGCCGCCCCGTGGGCCGGGCCGGGCCGGGTAGGGCAGTTTTTTCACGGGCTCGGGCCGGGCTCGGGCACGGCATGTGCTATTTGACCAGGCCCGGGCCGGGCTCGGACTTTCTGTTGGTGTGCATGTAACGTGCACCGTGTTAACCTAGCGCGTCTCGGCTCTGAAAAACCTGTTCCTCGGCGCAGCTGGAAGCTAGCAGCGCTACTCCTGTGTACTTCCCTTTTCTTCTTCCGTCCTATTTTGCGCTGTCTGAAGAGAATGTAAAAGTCCAGAAAGACCGAAGTCGCCTCAAACCAAAGGATGCCATTGTATTCCTTACCTAAATCAATGTAATTAATGCTTTCAGCATGGTGCAAGCGCGTTCGCGACTTGCTGATTCTTCAATGGCGAGTTGGTAAGACGATAACTGGCAAGATAAGATAATTTGTCACGCAGCTTAAATATGGCACTGCGTTCAGTCATGATTGCACACATGTTCTCAACCGGCTGCCTAGAAGCAGCGCATTACGCTGCACCATGGAGGACCGATAAGCTTTCCTTCTCCATTTACTCTATCCATGCGCTCACGACCAGTCGTGGATGCCCTTCAGCTATAGTGTACTAGAATACGGTTGAGTGGGACGAGCGGCTGGGGCGGCGCATGCTTTGCAGTGAGGCGCCAGTCGCGGAAAAATACAGTAGCAGCGCTGCGATTGAAGTGGATTGGGCCGCATCAAAGTCGCGCCGTTGGAAACTGCTGGCGATACTGATCGGCAGGGTCATTGGTGCTGCTTCGCGCGCTGGTATTTGCGTTCAGATTGCTCAAATAATATTCATAATTGCATATGACATGTATTTGCGCCTTAAGAATAAATTCCGTTAATTCTCTTCTGTATTTTATTTTTTTAATACCGCTCGGTGATCTTTTTCGGTCTCGGACCGGGTTCGGGCCGGTTTCGAGCCATCTGGCCGGGCTCGGGCCTAAGGTAAAGGAGTGGTGGGCGGGTAACGTACATTATTTCCGGGCCCCGGCCGGGCCCTGGTCTCGCCATAAAACTTTTGGTCGGGCTCGAGCAGGCAGCGCAACGTAAAAACGGCCCCGGGCCGGGCCCGGGCTGAGAAAAATCGGCCCGCGCGTGCTCTAACATGGCCTGCCCATTTCCATTTTTCCCGTTTATAGTCAACTAGAGTATCGGTTATCGCCGTTTTTTCTCTGATCCACACCGCTCTCGTCCTGTCTCTTAACGTTACTCCTAAGATTTTTCGTTCCATCGCTCTTTGTGTGGTCCTTACCTTGTTCTCGAGCTTCTTTGTTGACCTCCAAGTTTCTGCCCCATATGTTAGCACCGGTAGAATGCAATGATTGTAGACTTTTCTTTTCAACAACAGTGGTAAGCTGTCAGTCAGGATTTGGCGGCGCCTGCCGTATGCACTCCAACCCAGTTTGATTCTTTTGTAAATTTCTTTCTCGTGATCAGGGTCCCCTGTGAGTAACTGACCCAGATAAACGTACTCCTTTACAGACTCTACAGGCTGACTGGCGATCCCGAATTCTTGTTCTCTTGCCAGGCTTCTTACCTTAATTAGGGTAGGTTTGATTAGGACAGCGTACTCACTGAACGCACGATCTTTGGCCTCAATTAGGGCGATGTTTTTAAGGAACCGTTAATTAACATAGTTATTTACGGCACCCCAACCCATGACTTTTGCTGCGAGTCAGAATCTCTACCTTTGGTGGGAGTCGAACCCTCGACCTTTGTGTATTTCGAGCCCACGACCTTTGGTTTTATTTATAGTACAGTTAATTAAGGTAGAGTTAATTAAGGCACACTTCTAATTCAGATATAGTTCAACAGGGCACTCGAACCAACGACGACTGGTGGGAGTCGAACGTACGATATTAGGCATTTATTAAGACGAAATAAATTAAGATACACTTGTTTAAGAAAAAGTTCAATTATGTACTCAAACCCCCCACCTTTTGCGGCGGTCGAATGCTTGAACTTTGGTGGTCGCATAGCTTTCGCATTCATCTACATCGGGATATCAAAGTGGCCCTTGATTTTTTCTTTAGGTTACAGAAGCGATGCATGGCTGGTGTGTGCAGGTAGTCTTCCAACCTTGTAGCGTACCCTTGTTGGGGTCGGTGAGGCTACCATCGCCACCAAAGTTTCTAAGGTTTATATGGCGAACGCTCCCCCCCCCCTTCCCCCCCCCCCCTATGGTCCACCGAAGCAACTTTCCGGATATTTCTGTAACAAACCAAAGACACCTTCACAAGTACCATGTCGTTCACAGTGAAGATGCTACAAGTGTACAAAAAATGTCACCTTTTCTAGTAGCTAAATGCCCACCAACACGATTGGAGCTAGCTAAAAACCCTCAAAGTTGGCAAGTGGAGACCTCCTCCATGAATTGACAAAAAAAAACAAGCTGAAAATCTTGCTGAACTCACCAGTATTGGTGACATTGCCATGACAATGAGCCCACCACTGGCTTGAGCTCAAGCTGGGGAGTAATAGCCGAAGATTACTTGAGCCTTAGTGACGAAGAGCTCCTCCTCGAGAAAAGGTCATTAAGTATAAAGAATTACACTCTGGCGAAATGACCCTCAAAAACTCATGAAACACGTCATACATTTAGTGCCAGGGCCATGCCCAGTTCACTTGATGCAGGGTATGTGCAAATTAACGTCACACCCCACATACCCTAACCAAGGCGGCGCTTCAAGTTACAGATCTTCGGGCATGCATCAGAATCATGTAGAGGCAAAGACATGTGCGCCAAGTGCAGTGCCAACGACCGTCGTTCTGACAACGGCAATGCTCCTGCACAATGTGTCATTTGCAAGGAAGACCAGCCAGCTTGCTCATAGAGCGGCCCTTGCTGGAAAAGAGATAAATAAATAGAATCGCCGTAACAGAATATATATATATATATATATATATATATATATATATATATATTGACACGTATACTTGTTTATCTTTCACCGGTGGCCGCTTTCCACCGGCTAACAAATGTTAAACGTTATCGCTCGGCGCAGGACGCGCCTGTATCGGAAGTTTCTAGAACGTTATCGATGCTTCTTTCCATTGCCTGTTTTCACCGACGCTTATGTTATCTGATTGCATTACTGACGCGAATTGTCTAGAACTTTCTGGAAGACACGCGGGCATCAGGGATTAATCTAGAACCTTCGATGACTCAGGTATAAAAGCCGACGCGTTTCGCCGCTGATCAGATTTTCGACGATCGCCGACTGTGTTCGCCGCTATCGTTGTGTTTTGAGTGTACCTTGCTTTTGTCGGCACAGGTTCGCCCAATAAACAACCAGTTTCGTCGTACACAGTTTTATGACTGTTTTCTTCCGCGTCACTACTACGTGACATCTGGTGGAGGTGCTAGCGCGTTCATGCAGCGAACGCCCCCGCAAATCCGCGACCCAAGCCCGAAACCGGAGGACAACGCCAACGTCACCAAGGACCAGCGAGCTAGCCGTAGGCAGCAAGGACTTCTGCCGGAGTACGGACTTCTTCCCGAGAAGACCACCGCGATCAAGGCCAAGTCAACGACCCCAATGGCAGCCCCAGCGTCCCCCATCCTGCTGCAACAACCTCGGGAGCCCCGACCTTCCGTGGATCATCGGCTGAAGACCCAGAAACCTGGCTGGAGACATACGAGCGGACCACGACGTTCAAGAAATGGAGCGACGACAACAAGCTGCGCCATGTCTATTTTTCGTTGGATGACGCTGCTCGGACCTGGTTTGAGAATGGAGAGACCACCCTGGTTACGTGGGACCTTTTTCGTGAAAACTTCGTGAGGACCTTCACGAGTGTCGTACGAAAGGAGAGGGCAGAGGTTGTCTTAGAAACCAGAGTGCAATTGCCGAACGAGAACATCGCGATCTTCACAGAGATGACTCGCCTCTTCCGCCACGCGGACCCCGACATGTCTGAAGAAAAGAAAGTTCGGTTCTTGATGCGGGGTGTCAAAGACCAACTATTCGCCGGATTGATGCGCAACCCGCCCAAGACTGTCGCCAAATTTCTTTCCGAGGCTACAACGATCGAGAAGACGCTTAAAATGCGCGCCAGGCAATACAACCGCCGTGCCCTGACCAACTACGCCGACGCTCAAGCGCTAGGCGCCGACGACCTGCGCGAGACCATCAGAGCGGTCGTTCGCGAGGAGCTGCATAAGCTCTTTCCCAGGTCGCAGTCTCACGTGGCATCTATCGCCGACGTCGTCAAAGACGAAGTTCAGCGCTCACTTGGAGTTCCCGATGTGCAGCTACCATCGCCGCAACCCCAGCCGGAAGCGCTGATCTACGCCGCCGTCGCCCGTCGTCAAGGCCCCCCTCCGCGCTCGCGCCAGGGCCCCGTAACGCCGCAGTTCCGTCGTCCACCGCCGCCGCCGCCGCCAGCACGCCCGCCCGTCGCCCAGCGCAGCTACCAGAGGAAGACGGACATTTGGCGCGCCCCCGACCACCGCCCGCTCTGCTATCACTGCGGGGAAGCCGGCCATGTCTACCGCCGATGCCCATACCGCGAGATGGGCCTACGAGGGTTCCCCGTCAACGCGCCGCGTCCCGATCGAGGTGAACGACCGCGCGACATCGCCGACTACCTCGCCGGAGCCCAGTGGCAACCACGACGATCCTCACGCTCGCCGTCACCAGGCCGCTACATCTCGCCACATCGCCGTCAGTACAACGGTCCCACCCGGGGCCGATCTCCCAGCCCTTACCCGGGAAACTAAAGGCAGCAACCGATGGAGGTGCGGTTGCTGTACGACGCAATGCCGAAAAAGGTCGACAGCTCGCCCGCCTGCGCATCAAGAACCAGCAGAGAACCGACAGCCGACACTACAATCTTCGACGACGCTACGTCGAGTACCAGCCCGGAGACCGTGTTTCGGTCTGGACTCCGATACGCCGACGAGGACTTAGCGAGAAACTCTTACGTCGCTCTTTCGGACCATATAATATCATCCTACGTATTGGTGCACTGGACTATGAGGTCGTGCCAGACGGCATTTCGCAATCACAGTGGCGCCGCGCACGACCCGAAGTCATCCATGTGGTGCGTCTTAAGCCTTTCTACGCCCGCTGACGAACTTAGGTACTTTGTTACTTTATTTTTTTCTTTATTACGCGTGGTTTTGTTTTCGCTTTCACATTTGTTTGTAGCATCGGGACGATGCTTTTTAAGGGGAGGGTATTGACACGTATAGATGTTTATCTTTCACCGGTGGCCGCTTTCCACCGGCTAACAAATGTTAAACGTTATCGCTCGGCGCAGGACGCGCCTGTATCGGAAGTTTCTAGAACGTTATCGATGCTTCTTTCCATTGCCTGTTTTCACCGACGCTTATGTTATCTGATTGCATGACTGACTCGAATTGTCTAGAACTTTCTGGA